>NW_026712406.1:2232912-2246924 GCF_030504385.1 Musca domestica | reverse complement strand
GTATCGAATTACTTTGTAAACTGGGATGACTGCCGATTGAACAGCGGTATTTTATATAATTACCAGTTGGGACCCCACAAACGATCCGTGGCACGTCATCAAATGTAAGATCTCTTTTAATTCCATTCCTGTACGCTTTCCTGGCAGTACATATTTTTCAGGCAGAGCATCTCGTATTTTTACTATCTCTGCTTGTAATTGTTTGGGTGTTATCAGGACGGGATGAAACTTACCGCTGTTTACATCAATTAATGCATCAACAACTTCTTTTTGGACTTCGTCACTTCTTCCAAAAGCTCATGAATTGTTTTGCTATTATAAAGAATCGTATGGATTCTCTATACACGAAGTAATTCTCATTCATTGTAGCACTTATGTTCTCAATTTTGCCTTTGATATCCGAAAAGTGCGAATTCACTTCCTCTGTGGTTTTCCTTAAAAGATTTACTGTAGCGTCGACTACAGATGTCTGTTGTTTTGCTAACTTCTTCAAATCCTTTGGTTGGCTAATAGATTTTTCATATTGCTCTCCATAGTTACTCGATCGTCATCGTCCATTATCCCAAATGCCCAGTGTTGAAACGAACCTACAAATTTCAACGGAGCTCCTCTTTTTTGACGATTGTCTTCTCTGAGGAATAATCGATTGTTGGTCTTTATCTTATTAATCTTGAGTTCCATATTGTTAATCGTGGACCAACACTGCTCCTCAAAAGTTTGAAGTCGTGGGCATAAGCTTTTTGATGTTTTCAGCAATTCGGAAGCCAGGTCTAATGTTTCTAAATATGGTTTCAGCTCAAAGTACACAACCATATTCCATGATGAGGAAACCATGTGAATTTGAGACATGGGATCCAAATATACCGCAGCCGAACTATTCAGTTCATGTACAGATGATGCCTTGGTAGATATTAGTAAAAATAAGTTCAGCATCATTGCCCACGTTATTGGTTGTTTCCTTATTTTTCGCTCACATCTTGTCATATTAGTATGTGTAATTTCCGCCTGTTTTTCCTGTCTGGGCAATTCTTCAGATTCCTCGTCCATATGCTCCAATGGACATAATTTGTTAATTGGCCTCTTTATCACGCCGTCTTGTGTTTTAACTGTCACAATCCTTACAACTCCGTCCTTCCCTGGATGGACTTCTACCACCTTGGCCAGTGGCCATCGCGCCGCGTGCGTTTCTTCGTTTTTCAATATCACCACATTGCCTATTTCCACATTATTATTTTGTTTCTTCCATTTCATTCGGTTTTGTAATGTGGTTAGATACTCCTCTTTCCATCTGCTCCAAAAATGACTTTTAATTCGTTGTAGCAGTTTCCATCTATTAAGACATCCTAAGTTACCTTCATCGATAGTCGCCGGTGATTCTAACATCGGACGGCCAATTAAGAAATGTCCAGGTGTTAAAGTGTCAATATATTCTGTACCGCTTCCAAGTTCATGTAGCGGCCTCGAATTTAATACTGCTGCAATCTGAGATAGCACCGTACTCAACTCCTCGTAAGTCAATTTCGTATCACCAATTATTCTTTTAGGTGGTATTTCATGGACTTCACTGCTGCTTCCCAAATTCCTCCAACGTGAGGAGCTGCCGGCGGAATGAAATGCCAACTTATTTTTTCATTTTCCAAAATGGGAGCTAACTTCGTGTTGTTTTTAACGGCATCCAAAAAGTCTCTGTCAAGCTGCCTTGCTGCCCCTACGAAGTTCGTTCCGTTGTCTGAATATAAGTCGGTTGATTTTCCTCTTCTCGCGAAAAATCGCCTTAGCGCCGCCAGAAATGCTTCCGTTGTAAGTTCGCTGACAGCTTCCAAATGAACCGCCTTAGTTACCATGCATACGAACACCGCTACGTAACCCTTCATAGCCTTCACTCCTCTTGTTTTGGAGCACCGTATTTGTAGCGGACCCGCATAATCAATGCCACAGTGTTTGAAAGGGTTGATTTATACTGACACGGTAAGCTGGTAAATTTCCCATCAATTGATTTCGCACTTCACCTCTAAAGCGCGTACATCTTGGACAACACCTAATGCAAAGTTTTATCCTATTTTTAGCTCCAATAATCCAATATTTTCGTCTTAGTATATTTTCCATAAGTCGATTTCCTCCATGCATCGTTTGAATATGACAATTTCGAATGATATTTCCCGCTAATCTTGACTTTGAATAATTATTGGATGCTTTTGGTTATAGTTCAGCTCTGACAAAGCAAGTCTTCCACCAACCCGCATTATGCCATTTCGATCCAACTGTGGATGTAGTGAAGCTATTTTACTTTGATGATCCACCGTTCCCAATGTCTTCAATTTCCTTAGTTCCACTGGCCATTCTCTTTCTTGATGTAGTTTTTATTATCTCCATCTCTGCTTCTTCCAACTCTTTGCCGTCAAATGCTCATTTACTGCTCGCTTCTTTTTTAGCCCTTTTATAAAACGCAGTAGATAAGCCATTACACGTATCTGTTTCTTAAATGACGAATACTTCATCATACTTTCATATAAGTGGTTTTCAGTCGAAAACTTTACTGTTGTTGCTACTGTTTGATTTATGTTGCTTTTTGGCCAATCTTGTTCATCTTTTTTCAGCCATTCGGGGCCTTCCCACCACAATGTATTGTTTGTCAAAGTCTCCGGTGGGACACCCCTTGAACCCATATCTGCTGGATTCTCCTTTGACTTGACGTAGCCCCATTTCGCTTCGGGTATTCTCTCCAAAATATCCATCACCCTTGTTTTTATGAACTTATCCTTGTTTTTTGGAGTTGTGAATCCATGCCAAGGAAATCATGGAATCACTCCAAGCAAAAGTTGGTGTTGCTGACTTCAATACTCCTTTGATCTTCTGTAGTAGTTTAGCCAATAGATGTGTTGCACAAAGTTCCAGCTTTGGAAGCGTCTTCCTATTTTTTACTGGATTACCTTACTTTTTGCAGCCACTATGGTCACCTGCGAATTTACCTTAAGGTATACGACTGCTGCATAAGCCTTCTCGGAAGCATCTGCAAACCCATGTAACTGTGCAGTTTTGTCTTCCAATATTCCAAACCATCTTGGAATCCTTAAATTTTCTAAAGCAGGCAGACTGTATGTAAACTGCCGCCAATCTCCACTCAATTTCTCCTCCAATGGCACATCCCATTCTATTTGTTGTATCCATAACTGCTGTATAAATAGTTTTGCTGTTACCGTGACTGGCGTCAGCCAACCTAATGGATCGAATATTTGTGCCAGTCTTGACAATGCTATTCGTTTGTCAACTTGTCTTCTTTTTTAATTTGCATACTAAATGTAAAGCAATCGATCTGTGGATTCCATTGTAATCCCAATGTTTTCAAGCATTCATCTTCTTCTATTCTCAGCACTTCATTTCTTCATTCAATTCACCGCACTCAATACTTCAGGAGAGTTTGATATCCATTTTCTTAAATGAAACCCATAATCCTCCAGTTGCAGCGTTATCTTCTTCTGCACCTCCCTGCATTCTTGTTTGTATTCGCTCCTGTTAAAAGGTCGTCCATGTAGAAATCTTCTTTGATCCTCTGAGCGATTTCTTGATTCTGGCATCTATTTCCAATTTCTATGAGCGATCTTACAGCCAGAAATGGTGCTGATGCAGTGCCATATGTTACCGTAGTAAGTTTATATTGTTGGATAGGCTCCGACGGATTACTCCTCCACAACACATGTTGGTATTCCTGGTCTTCTTTTTCAACTTTAATCTGACGAAACATTTTCTCCACATCAGCTGAGATGACAAACTTCCACGATCTCCACTTTGTTACAATGTCAAATATATCTTTTGAAGCCTTGGTCCACGTGAAGTATGTCATTCAGCGACTTCCCATTTGAAGTTGTCGATGAAGCATCAAATACCACTCTAACTTTTGTGGTTAGACTTGTTTCACGTACCACTGCTTGTGCGGCATATAATACAAAGCCTTCTTACTTGGATCCACCTTTACCATTTGGCCCATGGATATGAGCCGTTCATTGTTTTCTCGTACTCTGACTTTAATTCCGCATTATTTTCTAATCTTTTTTCCAAGTTTATAAACCTCGCCATGGCTCTTTTATATGAATCTCCCAAATCTTTTTCTCAATTAACGGCAAACGCCACGACAAATCTTCCTGAATTGTCTCGGCGTGTTGTGTCTTCATATAACTTAAGGCAGTATTCGTCTTCTTCGGTCGTTTTTTTCATCTTCTATTTCCTCTATTTCCCAGAACCTCTCAATTGTTGTTGTTGCTGCCGATTTCTTTATGTTCAATCCAGGATTTACTACTACTGTTCCAGATAAAATCCAACCCAACTTCGTATTTTGTCCCCACAATTTGCTCATCGTGGCGAACTCCTTCTTCCAATATTTGTGAGTAAAGATCGGCTCCAAGGACTAAATCGATTCTTTCCGGGCTGTTGAAATTTGGATCTGCCAAATTTACATTTCTCCATTTATCCACGTCATATTGAAACCTTCTGTCGGGATGTGCTGATGCAAGTGCTGGAAGGACTAGTGCTTCTTGCCTTAATCATTATGTTGCTCAAAAATCTGGGTCGTAGTTCCAGTGCAACTTTAGATTTCGCCACGCCAACTAGGGTCTCTCCTAGACCTTGTAACCTCACTTCTGTCTTCTTCCTTGGTAGCTGCAACAGTTGAGCCGCGTCCTCTGATATGGATGTAATTTGTGATCCTTGGTCTATCAGCGCTTTGACTGTTACAAATTCTCCATGCAGTGATTTTATACGAACTTGGGCTGTTGCTAGCAGAACATTTGTTGTTGTATTGGTGGTCATTGCTTTCGTATGTCCTCTTCGCTCTAAATGCATCACTGTGATGTGATTCATTCCACACTTCTGGCATTTAATTTCATTGTAACATTTTTTATCCTTGTTGTGGCTTAAGCATCTGAGGCAGACCTGTGCTGATCTTGCCCAATTGTATCTTTCATTCGAAGATAACGCCGAAAATTTTCTGCACCATGCGATATCATGTCCGCTCATTTTACAGAACTTACATTGTTTTAATTCCGCTACCACTGCTGATTTTTCTTGGAGTTTGTACAGTCCTATGTTATTGTGTTTTCTGCCTACTGAAGCTTCCAAGGCTTGAAACTGCTGCTCCAGGAAGTCCATCACATCCTCAAGTTTTTGGATGTCCTTGGATTTCTTTACATTCTGCTCATAAAGAATAAGCCCATCCTTATCCAGTTTCCGTATAATTATTCGGGCTAAAATGGGATCCGCTTGCTCTAGGGGAATATCCATTGCTTTCAACGCCTGAATACTTTCATTTACATTGTCCAGCAAATTTCTTATGCTTATTGCTGACAGGCTGTTGATGTTTTGATGGTCCAGTATTCTATCTACCAATTTAGTGAATAAAATTCTCCTGTTGCCATATCTTTTTCCCAGTAATTCCCATGCTGCTTCATAATTTGCCTCGGTCACTTGAAGATGTTGCACCAAGCGAAATGCCTCTCCTTTTAGATTTGTCTTGAGGTAGTACAGTTTTTGAACTTTTGATAATTTGGAGTTTTCATCAATCATCTTTTTAAATAAATCGTGAAATGAACTCCACTCTTCCACATGACCACTAAAGGATGGTATTTGAACTCTTTTTAGTTCTACTTCCAGTGACTCCTCTTTAAGACCATCTATCCTTCTTATCATATCCTGCATTTTGCTCTCAAACTTTTCTTCAATTTCTTCAAATTCGAGATCTACCTCTTCCATTCCATGCACCGTTGAGAGCTCGAGATGCAATTTCCTAATTTCATCCATATGCTTCTCCCACGATGACTTCATGTACTCCAAAGCATATTTTGATAGTCCAGCTAAATCGCTTTCAACGGCATCGGCGAGTTTGTTTACTTTTTTCCTGAATTGGTAGATGATTGCGCTTACTTTTATATTCGCCTGATTGCCCATTGGTGATGATTCTATATGGGTTTGTCTTTCTTCCTCATTTTCTCTTTTATTCTTCTCGAACATCAACATAAATTGTTGCATTTGTTGTTGCATCTGTTGTTGCATTTCCTCTTGGAAGGCCTTTAACTGTTGATCGAGCATTAGCCCATGCACTTTGGGCTCTGCTTCTTTTATTACCCTTTGCGGTTCTCGCTCGACCTCTTCTTCCAAACTCGCTAGGAGTTCCTTTGCTTTTCCATAGTTCAAGTTGATGAGATCCCAAACATTTTCTTTGAAATAGGGATCAGTGTTTTCGCCATGCACTCTCAGCATTTCGTGGTTCGTAGTGGCTTCCTTCATTTTGCTTTCCAGGGATCGTAGTGTGTCACCCATGGCTGCTTTCCGAACCATGCCTGCTTGCAGTTTTTCCTTAATCCCAATTACCTCTTTAAGGAGTAGGCTTTGGAGCTTATACAAGTTATGTCTCGACGCCATTTTTCCTTGTTTTGTGAAGCAAGTAAAATTTGTAGTTCTAGCTTCTTTTCTTTAATGCCCCTGTGGCTTTTTTCAAAATTATTCTGTTTTATTTTTTTGCTTTTGTTGCCCTATGGCTTTTTTTGATTTTTTCTTGCCCCTATGGCTTTTTTTGTTTTGCCCCTATGGCTTTTTTTTTGTTTTTTATTTGCCCCTATGGCTTTTTTTGTTTTGCCCCTATGGCTTTTTTTTTTCTGTTTTGTTTTTTTTTTACAAAAATATAATTCTCTTTTTTTTTTGAAATATATTTTTGTGGCCGCTGGTTTTTTTTTTTGTCGAAGGACCAATGTTAGCGGGAGAATCAAATTCTAGAACTTGTTTGTTCGTTTGTCAGTTTAATTCTAATTTATTGAACAAAATGTATTACTTAAGTGCTAGTACACAACAGAAATCTTAGGGGGGTTTAATCTTATGCATCTACTTAAGGCTACAAACACTTGACATTTCTAATTCTATGCATAGGCCTAATGCAACACACAATTGCTGTGATCTATATTTACTCCCCAGCTGAGCGCATGTTTATGGGAGAATATTCTTTATTATCAATGCGTCTCCAGCAGCATGAAGTGTTATCATCCCTTATGCTCTTATCTTTCATGCACACACATTTACAAGTACTCTAGAATGTTGGGTTAAAATTACATAAACATTTTATAGCCTAAATCACTTAACGATCTAATTTATTGCAGCAGTCTTTCATGTTCATAGTTTTATGAACACATATGTTGTCCTAGAGGTCCTTTGGAGAACCCTTTGATATTTTTATACCCTCAGCCATATGCCGTTTTGAGACGGTCAAAACGTATCTAGTTGAAATAACGGTTTTAGGCTCTAGGTCTCTTTGGACCAAATCCGTTTCAGGACATTTGGAGTCGATCTAGCGATGTTCGTTAGTCTGTCTGGCTGGTGCGCACGATAACTCTCAAAGGGAGTATCCGATTTGATCCAAACTTGGTACATCGTAATATTAATGTCAAGCTTAGATCGAGTTCGGAGATGGACAATATCAGTACACTGCTTCTGGTACCTCCCCCACAAAATGTCAACATTTTTAAAGAAAATAATTTACTACACAGAAAGAGAAAGAATCCTCCGAATTAGCTCGAACTTTGCATATCCTAATATTTGCATCAGTGCTAGGTCAGGTGCGTATCGGTCCACTACATCCAGTACCTCCCCAACAAAGGATCAAAATTTTGAATAATTATAACTCATATAAAGTGTGATGTAAGAGTTCGATTGTCTTCAAAATACAGACTTCACAATATTTTTATTAACCCAAGATCTGGTGTGGAATATATCGCCCCACTTCTTCTGGTACCTCCTCCACAAAGGGTAAAACTTTGGAACAACAAAAACAATTATTAATTCTGAACTATGCATCAGGTTCTATTTATATTTCACACATACCATCATTTCTACCAACACAAGATCTGCTGTGAAGATGGGATATATCGGTCCACTCCTTCTGGTACCTCCCCCACAAAGGGTCAACATTTTGAATCTTCATGAAGCTAATAAAATACGAAATTAATATCCGATTCTATTCGGACTTGGCACATCTCAATATTTACATCAACACAAGATCTGTTATAAAGATGATAGAGATCGGACCATTACTTCTGGTCCCTACCCCACAAAGAGTCATAAAATCCGAAATAAGCATCTGGTTCCCTTCAAATTACACATATCGCAATATTTTTGTCCGATGAGAAAATGAAATATATCTGGTAACTCCCCCAAAAAGGGAGTGCCTCCTCCATTAAGGCCATAAAACGCGAAATTAACATCCGAGGCCATTTAGCCTTGGTATATCTCAATATTTCCATTAACACAATATCTGTTATAAAGATAATGGATGAGATCCATTGACACAATAGCTGTTATAAAGGTGGTACCTATCCTACAAAGGGTCAAAGTTTTAAATAACAAAAACCATCATTAAATCCGAAGTAAGCATGTGGTTCGCTTAAAATTATACACATTACAAGATTTTGAATAATCGAAGGTCTGGTGTGAAGATGGGATATATTGGTCCACTCCTCACAAATTTTCGAAAAAATTGCACATATCTCATATAAATTATACAAAGTAGTCGATATGGTCCAACTTTGACACGTTGTAATATTTATATCAGTTGTAGATCAGATACGAATTAGCCAAATGCTTCGGAATCAGCCCCCCCCCCCCCCCCCTCCTTAAAGGGTCAACAGGTTGAATAATCATAACTCAAGGCTGGGGTATACATCTGTCGGCAAAACCGACTCATGCTATTTTACTTGTTCGAATAAATATACGAAAAATATTGTTTCAATCGGTAGTTCTTAGCAATATTTTTTGGTCAGTAACCTAAATACAAATATCATTAATACACGTAGTTCGACATTTGTCGGCTATCCGAAGGGTCCTCTTATAGTAGAGCAATGTTTCCTTTTTGGAGACATTTGCATTAACTAGCGAGACTTTTTTTTTAAATTGCTTTCTAAATTTTGGTTAGATCTTCTTCTGAAAGAAAATTATTGTTGGAAATCTAATATAAATTTCGGTCAACTTAGGAGACCATTATGTCTTCTTCTTAGAATACCAATCGAAAATATAAAATAGAATACCAAGTCAGATTTGGGTCATTAAAAGCCGGTGTCGTATTTTGTTATTTAGTTTTACTACTTCTGAAATCACAGACATATCCCTCAGTAAATCGTGTTCTAAATGAGCCAAGAAATTAAAAGTCGCTGCCATCGTTAACGGCATTAATTGCAGCAGTCAAAAATTCAAATGGTAGGGGTTGCAACCGACATCAACTGCATGTCTTAATCGTTAATGTTTCCATTATGCGAAGATCTAATGAACTCTTCTTTCCTTTTTCCGTTATTTTCTACGGTCATGAAAAATACCATCAGGTGTAAAACGAGGTTAATTAACACTCCACAACATATTTCCGCACCACCTTACACAACCTCCCCTCTCCGCGCCGAAACCAAAAACAGCAATGAATTTAAACAGTCCTAGAACGACAGAGTATATCCTACGCCCATTCATTATATTTATTTCACCCCCCACACTTGCCGTGGCTTGCCATTATTGCTGTTGTTATTAACATTGAATGTTTTGATCGTTACTGGCGTGGGGGTTGTCCTTGTTGGCTCAAGGATTTTTGCCATCACACAACGGAATGTGTTCCGCAGCTTTTGTTGGGGGGAGGTGGGGTGTCGTCTTGTTGTGCGGTTGCAGGCATGTCCTCTACATTGTCAAATTTTATAACATCTAAACGTTTTACGACTTTTCTTGACAACATTGCCGACACTGCAAAATGAGCATTGGAGGGGGGGTTGGGCGAGAGTGTTTTTTTTTTTGGCAAATGCTTCCTCTCCGTCATTTCATTGTCATTATGATTATTGCGATTATAGCTCTGAAATATGCGATATGATGACACCGATAACAGCCAGGCAGTTTATTGAAAATTAGGTAAGCAGTGCTGCAAAAACCGTTCATTCTTTCTCTCCGGGTAGGGCAACGGAAATGATAATATAAATATCTGTGTGCATGTATGTGTGTCACTGATGTGGGTGAAATATGATTGCAGGATAAGGATGAAGGATATGTAATGATAACAGCTTAAACCTGGTGAAATATGGCAAGAAGTATGTTTTCTTGTCATCCGGTGACATTATAAAGAGAGCTGCAGCTACAATGAACTGTCTTCATATTTTCAATGTGGAACAGCTATCAGCGACTTATTTGTCCTGGTAATAAAAGCTTCTTGATTTTTGTTGGATTTTTTTTTTTTTGGAATAAGAGCAATTGGTCCTGTATGCGGAGATCTCTATGTCTTCTATGAAAAGACCTTCTATGAGAAGACCTACAGGTATCCTGTGAAAATACCTACAAGTCTTCTATGAGAAGACCCACAGGTCTTCTATGAGAAGACCCACAGGTCTTCTATGAGAAGACCTACAGGTTTTCTATGAGAAGACCTACAGGTCTTCTATGAGAAGACCTACAGGTCTTCTATGAGAAGACCTCCAGGACTTCTATGAGAAGACCTTCAGGTCTTCTATGAGAAGGCCTAAAGGCCTTCTATTAGAAGACCTACAGAAGACCTAAGAGAAGACATCGAGGTCTTTTATGAGAAGACCTCCAGGTCTTCTATGAGAAGACCTCATGACCTTCTATGAGAAATCCTCATGGTCTTCCATGACAAACCCCATGGTCTTCTATGAGAAGACCCAATGGTCTTCTATGAGAAGACCTCATGGTCTTCTGTAAGAAGACCTTATTGTGTTCTATGAGAAGACCTCATGGTCTTCTATGAGAAGACCTCATCGTCTTCTATGAGAAGACCTCATGGTCTTCTATGAGAAGACCTCATGGTTTTCTATGAGAAGACCTCATGGTCTTCTATGAGAAGACCTCATGGTCTCCTATGAGAAGACTTCCAGGTCTTCTATGAGAAGATCTCCAGTTCTTCTATGAGAAGCCTACAGTTCTTCCATGAGAAGACTTCATGGTCTTCTTTGAGAAAATCTATTGGTCTTCATGGTCGTCTATAAGAAGACTTCTTGGACTTCAATGATATGACCTCTTTGTCTTCTATGAGAAGACCTCATGGTCTTCTATGAGAAAAACTCAGGGTCTTCTATGAGAAAACCTCTTGGACTTCAGTGAGAGGACCTCTTTGTTTTCTATGATAATATCTACAGGTCTTCTATTAAAAACCTACAGGTCTCCTATGAGAAGACCTTCTGGTCTTCTATGAGATGACCTTCTGGTCTCCTATGGAAAGACCTTCTGGTCTTCTATGGGAAGACCTCATTATATGAAGTCCTCATGGTCTTCTATAAAATTCAGTCCAAGAGGTAGCATTTCATCAGCCAGATTTTCTACCCTTGCTTCCCTCATTTAATCCCTTCCACACTCTTCCGAAACTAACCCAATCATCACTACTTATATGGATGGCATTCCCAACAACGACAAATTAGATCCCCAACATTATGTTGTTTTATTTTTTAACCAAGACCATTGAATTATTGTTTTTCAAAGCGGATCGCTTGCTCCCCAATGATCCTTGCGATGGTCTAAAAGTGATTTATAATCGGATAGCATTTTTGGGTCGAGTATTAAATTTCTATTCTAACAATAAAACGTCCACGTTCTGTGGAATTCCAAACCATCGGAGAGAGCAAATGAACGAATCGAAACACCCACCGAAACAATCAACATCGAGACTACGACGATAAAATGCCACATTTGTCCGCACATGTAGTTCCAAGACAATACGAGATTGGTCCTCTACTCCAGTGCTTTGGTTGGATTTCTTGAGAATCGTTTTTGGTTTTATTGAATCGAATCCCTTGCCACTACCACTGAAGTCATATTTGAAATAGAAAAAAAAATAAATAAAACACCGAAAAAAATCATAAAAACAAGTATTTTCCAGAAGCTAACTTTGCTGCTATTGTTCAAACATATATATGTGTATGTGTTTGTTACACATGCTGAAGTTCACTGCCAGCTAGTTTTGGGGGAATGCGTAAGCGTGTGTTTGGGGGCACATTAAGCGTAACATATTGTGATGGAAAACTAATTTAAGTCGGAAACAACAAAGTTATGTCCTTGCCTTCTATCCTTGGAAAATTGAAGTTTTCTTTTTATTTATTTTATGGTGTGACGTCCTTGGGGAGGTGCAGAAGCTTAATCGTGTTATGTTTCCGGAGAACAAGTGTCGATAGAGATAATTCGGATTTTATAAAGTTTTAACTCTAATATTGCTTTGCAGAAAGTTTAAATGGAAGGCGTGGGTTTTCTAGAGAATTTATTAAAAGTTGTGTTTTTTTTTTTTTTTTGACTTTGTAAAACGAAGCTAATCAATCAAATATCTCGAATATCTATTTTTGGATGTAAAGAACTGATGGTAAATAAAACGTATGTTTTATTTTCGGATAATGTCCTTCGGCATTTTGGAAGTTTATATTGCAAAGTAAAGTGTTGGCATGTTTGCTCGGGATGCCGTAGTATTTTATTGTTTGCAAAATAGTTAATAGGTGGGGGATAAAAATTCATTCTTCCACTTTATTAGAAATTTTCTTATTTACATTGAAATCCATAGTTTTTAGGTATATATTGTCTAGTACAATATTGTCGATAAGAATACAAAAACTTTTTGGTCCAAAAAAATACTTTTTTTCAAAAAATGATTAAAAACTCACAACAATTTAAAATATTATATAAAATATTTTTATAAAAAATTACTTTGAGTCTCAGAATACATCAGAAAAACATATTTCAAGATTTAAGTCGTATTTTATATGAGTTTATGAAAAATGCTCCAACAAAACTTAATTTTATAAGGATGACGTCAAAGACAAAAATATTCTGCCTAAAATTTTACTAGAAATTAACATTTTCCAGAATTAAAAAAAAATATTAATCATTTCAATTTTCCAAAAAAAAAAAAACGTGAAATATTGTTCTTTTTTGGAGTTGATGCATAAAAGTAACAAAAATTTGTTTTAGACATAAATTGTCTAAAAAGAAATATTATACACCAACTTGTACTATAAAAAAACTATACTATATATATACTAAACTATATATTTAGACATATATTTTAAGAATGTTTTTTTTTCTATTTTTAATATTTTTTCTATTTATCCAATTTAACTCATAACACAATGACATGAATGCCGAAGTCCAATTTTCGGACGTTTTAAGTTATCAAAATTCAGACTATTGGGAGGAAAATATGAGGGTTTACGAAAACCCGGACATATATAGATAATATGCCACCACAGTGGATGGTCCGATTTCGAACTTCAAACAGTATGTTTTAGAAGATTATATTGAAAAATATGGCTTAAAACATCACTCCCCTTGTATGGGTGTCATGCAAAAACATTGATGTCTTGAGGCAATTTTCTGGCTTTGGAAGACTTGTATTGACAATTATTGGCCAATGAAAGTGGTACCTTTTGCGAAATCTAAATACCAACATTGAAAAAAAATATCGGGAGGTATGCGAGTATATTTCCTATCCTCTGTTCATAGAAATTGTCGATTTACAGTAGTAACTTTGGTTGAAAGTGTGACAAGAACCACAAATACTTTAACTACATCGTCTATTTGCAATACGGAAAAGTTTTTCAAACTACTTCATTCCCTACGAAAGTTAGAGTGATTTTAAAAAACAGACAGACAAACAGACTCTGTCTCCAACTCCAAATACCAAGTTTTTAATTCCGTTGAAAATGTTGCCAAAAACACGAGAGTGTCGTTTTATATGCAAATACAGGGTGAGATAAAAAAACTACAATAAAGTCAAACGCTATATCTTTCAAATTTTATAGAATGAAAGGAAAAATTTCGGAAATAGCATCAAATTTTAGTATAAGTTTAGATTTATTCGAATTAATCACTTAAAGCACAAATTATGGCCTTCAAACGGCCAATGAAACCGTCACACGCTGCCCGAGTGTTGCTCTGCGGTATTTTTGCCCATTCCCGGCGAGCATTGAGGTGATCGACACTTTGGTATTTTTTAGTGCCAACCTTGCTTTCCAAAATAC
>NW_026712406.1:1945412-2227912 GCF_030504385.1 Musca domestica | reverse complement strand
CTGAACACAGCTTCACGTGTTATCGTTCGTTACGTTTTGCGGTGAAATTCTTTGTTGTCATTTACCTAGATTCGTTCGTTCAATGCAGAACAATCGAACAAGCAAATGAGCGAGAAACACAAAACCCCCGATAAGAAGAGAAGCAGAGTAACAAAACAAAAAATATGTTACACACACACTCCCACATGCTGTGCAACACACATAGATACATTGTGAATTCGCCGTGACAGGTATTAGTTGTCATTTAAGGTTGAATTTTTGAAACGGCAAGCGATAAAGTGTGTGGCGGAGAGTTGATAAAGAAAGAGAAAAGGTAGAAATAATTGAAAATAGGTAGCTGGATATGCAACACAATAAGGTGTGAGCGTTCCATCCAATGGATATATGTAAAAATACAACACTGTTCAACCGTACACCGCACCGCAGCAGCCCTGCCAAAAACTCTCAGCCAAACAACAACAAAACAAACACACACACACAACATAAAGCAAGAAGAAGCAGCAACCCAAGCAAAAGGGAATCAACACCGAAAATAAATTCGCTGCAATAGTACACAACGCGACACACCACGGCAACACATACGGGAGCGTAAGTAAACTGAGTGAGAGTGAGAGCCCGCGGTGAGCGAATGTGAAAAAACCAGAGAAGAGTAAAAAATAAATATCTGACACAAAGCAATGGATGGATGAAAGACTAAAAAAGTATCGAATCGATTCGAATTAAGTCAGAAGTAGTGGCAATTTATGACAGAAATAAACGACAAATTCTTGAAAATTATTTCAATAAAATTCTAATCGAGTGAAACGGGAAGAAACTGCGAAGTATGTTCTAAACGGGACCAGTGAAAATCCATTGAAACTGTGTGTAGTGCCCTTCGTCGTTCGGTGAAAATTTTGTGAAAAATTTTATGCTGTGCATTTTCCAATTAAAGGAAAGAACAAAAAAGTAAAAAATGATGGTGATGATGAGAAGGGATACCTAAAAACAGAAATGTATGTTCGAAGTGAAAAGAAAAGTGTGTGAAATGAAAATGAGTTATCTTTCGCGAGGAATTGAAATGCAGAATTAAAATTGAAATTCGAAAAGAAAATTTAATGGCCGAAAAAAATTGAGGCAGTGCCCGCATTTTTAAGTATCTGTTCGTGAAGTCGTTTTTGTGTAGCTCCTTGTTTTCCTTCGGTCTTTCGTTTATCATCGTTACGGCACAGCAAGTACTGCTGATGTTGTTGTTGTTTTTGCTGCTGCTGCTACTGTATCAACGAACTTGCAACAAATCAATAAATCCAACATCTAAAAGGCCACAAAGCTGTCAACGGTGGAAATGTCATCCTGCAAAATGTTCCGGCTTATGATTCAACTTTATTTACGAAATTCTCAATTTTTAAGCTGGAATAGCCAGGCAGTTGGGCAGGCCGGTCCTGATCCTTTTTTGTTTGGCATAAATTCGATAAAAATCCCCATGTTTAGTTTGACTGCTCTAACGCGCAAAAGTGGTTGTTTAATGTGTCATTGCCCGTTCGGTGTTTCCCTATAGCCGTCTCTTTCTGGCACTCTGTGGAAACAAACCCCTAATAAAAGCGGCAGCATAGTTTGCTGTTGTTGTGCTTCAAGTGTTTACATCTGGTTTACAACAACAAAAATCATGGGAAGATACAAACAATTTTACTTTGGATTTGTTTAAAGCTTAGTTTAATCCAAGAAATACACAAAAGTTGTCTTTGAGACCTATCAAAGAGTAAAGACTCCATTCGACCACATCCCAAATCAATAATTCTCAATTGAAATCCATGAAAGAAAATGTACTCCAAACCCAAATGTGAAATTTGATCTCTGCTCGGTTTTTTTTATTATTCTTCTTTTGTTGAATTGTAATTTAATTACTCTGGTCCGCTGTTGATGATGATGATTCATATGGCATGACAATTGGTGGCCCCCCTGCATCAGCCTGCTAAATAGTCAGCCAGCCAGCCAATCAAGCAGCATAGCAGCAATACAAGTTGAAAGTGCAATTCACACAGTTTCCAAGTGAAAAATTACAAAAAGTCCCCCGCCCTTTTCTCCACAACCGGTTCCATCGTAGCCCACTTGCGTTGTTGTTCTCCTTTTGTGTTGTGTTTTGAGCTTGTCCCCCCAAAATTTTGCTTTATACATATGTTTTTGTTGCTGTTGTTGTTGCTATTATTCATATTCTTTTGGGTTTCTCCTTTCGCATGTTTTATTACATCTCCTTTTTATTATACATATCCTTACGTATCCATTTTGAGCGAACTACCATGATTGTGTGTGTGTGTTGTCATATTTGTTGAGATTATATTTTGATATTTCAAATGTCTTGTTCGGGTTAAAGAATAAATATGGAAGTGTTGGAGGAAAAAATTTATTTTATTGTCAGGATGTTATTGTGCTAAAAACTCCTATTTACATTCAAAATTATAGTTTGTTACAACATTATTCAAGGATATGATTGTCAAATTTTCTGCTGTTTCACACAATAAATCTATATTCCATATCTGACACTCCAACATGAGATGGGGGTTTATTATATTGAACATCTCGAAATATTCGTTTGAGGCCTCATATAAGACAAGCAAGCAAAGACTAAAGTCGTGATACCCTACAACACTACAATATGTTGGAAGTCCCCTTATGCCCGAATTAATTTTGGAAGATTTCGATTTTGAAATAATGTCATAGAGCCCTGCCCAGATGTTACCCTTATTTGACCCAAACGCTACCGCTTGCAAAATTTCGTAAGGATCAGACCTGTATTTAATACCTTCAACACCCAGTGTTTGGCGGATGTAGAAAACTTTAGGAAATGTACAATTCAATATTGTAAGTCAAATTTATTGGCATATTTTTACTTGATTTTCTTAGATTTTATCCTTTTTTGACAAGAGACCATTCCGAATTGATGATAATCCAGCGGTTCTTAACTTATAAGCGGTCTAACTTGGATATGAGCATAAATGTAACGGCCAGAAGTGACACTTTAGTGTATTTGTGATTCCGGAAAGAAAAAAAATTATTCGCGGTTTAGTGGAAATGTTCGTACATTTTACACAAATGTTGTGGTCTATTTCACCCACTAAATATTATCCTATGGCCATCTAAATTGGAAGGCTTCTACCCAGCCCTATACTCTAGCCCCATGCTTACTTCCGCGTCGTTTGGTCTATAATTGCGACCTGTAGAGCAAAATTTCGTGAGGATCGGCCCATAATTGCGACCTGTAGCGTGATTACAAATTAACATGGACAGACTTACGGACGGACATCGACTCATCTCGGCGAGATAGGAAGATAACTATATAAGAAATATTTCGAGGTATTACATAATTTTTGGCCCAATCAAACTTATAATACCACCAACACATAGTGTTGTAGTTCGGCCAGGCCAAACTTTTAAAACCCTCCACCATTTGGGAAAAAAAAATTTAATAAAAATGTCAAAAACACCACTTAGATGAAAGCTATACCAAGGCATAAACCTGCATAAATAATTTTCTGCCATAGCCTAAATAATTTCGCTGACTGAGGTACAGCATATGTTGGGTATACGAAGAAGTGAACCTGCATAGACAAATTTCTGTCATAGGTTGTGTCATATGAACGATCAAATACAAATTTTGAAACAATTCTAATGAATAATGTCGCTAAAGTCATCAAAATACCGAATATTAGGAGGTACCGTTATATGGGGGCTATACGAAGACGTTGACCTGCACAGACAATCTCCTGTCATAAGCTGTAGCATCCATTACGACTATTAAATACCAAATTTAAAACAATTCCGGTGAATAATGTCGCTAAAATCAACAAAGTACCGAATATCAGGAGGTACCGTTATATGGGGGCTATACGAAGACATGGATCTGCAGGGGCCATTTTTCTGGGTTAGGCTGTAGTATCCATTTCGAACTTCAAATATCAAATTTGAAACAATTCCGGTGAATATTGTCGCTAAAATCATCAAAATACCGAATATCGAGAATGGAGGCTATACCAAAACGTGGACCTACATGACCCATTTTCAATACCAAAAATCCTCCAGAAATAATATACATTTGATATATTTGATTTTATTAATCTACTTCAATTCGTTTGGAAACCAAAGTGATTTCCCCAGATGGATAGTCGGACGGACATAAATCGACATCGAATCGATCGCATAAAGATAAAAACTAATTTTAAAAAACTCATAAAATAAGATATACGGTTCGAAAATTTAATAATAACATTAAATCAAACGCAGAGATGGGATTTAATTTAGGTGTTGTTCAAATTATATCCTGAAATAGAGACGAAGGATTCTCAATATTTTGTGCTTGCCTTTGCAATTTTCAATGTGAGACTTTAAAACTCAATAAAAGCACTTGTGTTACTCGTATGTTCATTAATATTTTAATATTGCGTAGACTCCATATAAGACTGAAGTCAGATTTCAAGTTTTTTTTTTTTTATTTTTGGCCACATTTAAATTTCAAAATTTGATTTTTATAAGATTCCAAAATAAGTACACCATTCATTTAAAAAAAAAATTAGATGTAAATATTCCCCCTTTTTCAAATAATTTCTATTTGAGCGCCACTTTCAGATAAACTCCTATTTCTTCACGTTTGAAACGTCTTAAACAGCAAGTGTCAAATGTTATTATATTCAAATACTGTAGATGCTAAAATTGAGTCATTTGTTCCAGTTTAAGTTCTTAGAACCGCTCTGCATGCCGAAATTGTATACCAATTCAAAAATTTTTGTGGGATTCAAAATTTAGCGTTGGTAACAAAATCCTAATACTTCTCCCTCCCTTGCCTTTAATTATCACCAATAATTTTCAAAAAAAAAAAAATAAAAAATGATAAAGCAATGCGGTGAAAGTAAGTTTTCCTACAGTTGATGAATGTATTCCGTTAGGTAATTTTTTGAGAGAAGACCTATTTTCCTAGAAATAATTTATGACAAACACAAAATTTATTGCATTTTCTTGACATTTCTCTTCGACTGTAGGCTCAAAGACAAATGTCAACTATTAAATTTGTTTATGACACTGTCATAAAAAACTGCAATTACGCAAGTGGTCATAACTAGAAAAATCTCATTTTAAATTGCCTACCCGAAAAATGCAATTGTTAACGAGGGGTCATAATGTGAGCATGGTAAAAATTTCAGATTTTCCAAATTCCAAATATAGTTTGACTTGATCTTCTTGAAGTCCATTCAGAGGCTTGTCATTTCATGTGGGAAAACAGCAACTTAAGCGCATCCGTTTAGTTTAAATTTAATTTTTGTGCCTAATAACCCAAATATTAATAATTTTGAGGATTTAATAAAAATTTTACGATTTTATTTACACAAATCGCAAATGATGTTTATATAGTTTAACCGAATTAAACCAGTTAAAAATATAAAATCACACATCAACAGGTGTCGTATGGAAAAAATTTACTGCTACCAACAGCTGTTTGTTTTGTTGTTATTGTGAATATTATTTTTAAATTGGAAAACTTGTTTTACAAACAAAAAAATTAATCAATGAATGTTCGGGAATTACAACCTGCAATTATTTTCTCACCAAGCTCAATGAAAAGCTAAATATTTT
This sequence comes from Musca domestica, assembly GCF_030504385.1. NCBI lineage: Eukaryota > Metazoa > Arthropoda > Insecta > Diptera > Muscidae > Musca > Musca domestica. The sequence goes on along the minus strand of NW_026712406.1, from coordinate 2,222,314 downwards.
TAATACCTCAGTCATAATTTGAAGGGAAGGATAAATCGGTATACACACTTTGTATGGCGAAATGATTTTTTTTTTTTTTTTTTTTTTCAAAATAGTCAGGTTTAATCCCATATTTGTTGTATTTTAAAAGATCGTACTAACCAATTCAGATTACCCTTTTCGTGAGACATTTATTACGTGAGTTTTCTTTGCCGCAAAACACCAGCCTAGAACCATAAATTATATAGCCTCCCTCGTTTATTAATTAATATTTTCATTGCACTTGCCCGCCCATCTATCTACCTATCTACCTGTTATACAATGTATGGCCGATCGATCATTTCAGAAAAATATTCCATAGATTACCGCAAGTCTAACTACCTGATATGTATTACATATTTCATTATCTTTGCAATCGGTGCGCAATTCTCATTTAGCCAATCCCTTTTTCCCATAAAACAAAAAAAAACTATATTTCATTAGAATATTTACGAACATGCTTGGCATTTACAGAACAATTACATTAACTCAATAAATAAATCTATCACCTACATCACAGTTACAATTAATTAGAAACAAATGTGACTTACAATAAAATGAAGGGTTTTATTTGATTTGGCAATATGGTGGTGATTGGGCGCCATTTATGAACTTGATATTATTGCATTCTCAGTTTAGAAAGTTTAGGGACTGGAAATGACTTTGAGAGCAAAATCTTAATAAATACATTGAAAATATGAGAAAATAAATATAATTATTTTTAATCAGCCATATGGGACCAATATTGGTATCCATTTTGAAAATATTCTTCCCGGGAGCTAAGTACCCACTGAGAATGCAAATACAAAATTACCGTAATATTCGTAGGAAATTTTGGTGACAATTTTTAATCTATACACGATTGGAAAATCAAGAACCTTTTCCCCTTTTCATCGAAATATACATTTTACCCCAGTAGGGTAACCCCACGTAGTATATATATTCTTGATCAGCATAAAATTCTATGTCGATTTAACGATGTCCGTTCGTCAATGGAAATCACTCTAGCTTTCGAAGAAAAGTAAGTTGGTTGATAACATTTTACCCAAAAGTATACTATGTCTGCAGGTCTTTTGGTATTGAAAACGGGCCATGTAGGTCCACGTTTTGGACCTACCTAGCCCCTATATAATAGTCCCTAATTTCGGTATTTTTGTGATTTAAGCTACATTATTCACCGGAAATGTTTCAAATTTGGTATTTGAAGTTCGTAATGGATACTACAGCCTATGACAGAAATTGTCCGTACAGAAATTGTCCGTAACGGCAACTCTCGATATTCGGTATTTTGATAATTTTCGCGACATTATTCATCGGAATTATATCATATTTGGTATTTGAAGTTCGTAATGGATACTAATCCTGCGACAGAAAATTGTCCGTGCAGGCCCACGCCTTTGTATAGCCCCCATATAACGGTACCTCCCGATATTCAGTATTTTGATGATTTTAGCGACATTATTCAGCGAATATTTTTTTCAAGTTTCGCATTTAAATATTGTAATTGCTTACGACAAACGTTATATATGCAGGTCAACGTCATCGTATGGACCCTAATATAACAGCTATATTCGGTATTTTTAAGGTTTTAACAGAATTTTTGACGGATTTTATGTTTTTAAAAAATTGCCAAATTCTTTCCAAATGTTGGAGGGTATAGGGATGGAGGGTATTGTACATTTCCTGGGTTAATATGAAGTATAGTAACAATTATTATTGGGAACAACTCTGTTTCAGGTAGTCGCCATTCGGACGGGTCTTGAGATTTCCTCCTCTTCTGGGTATTTCCAACACCGGCTACGTGAACTAAAGGTTTGTTTTTCTAAATTTGCTACATCTTTAAAGAGATTTTCTCCTCTGGCCATGTCCCGTTTTTTTAAATGTTATACTTTTTAGTATCCGGGCTTCGAACGGGACTGGAGATTTTTTACTCTGGATAAATTTTTTTATACTGAAGTACTATTTCTATGTACTGAACAGAATCGGGTCGTCCGGATTCAAAGGCCCACATCTCTGGATCCAGGAAAGATAATAACACATAACACTGTAGCATTTCGACTTTTGAGGGATTTTTGAAAAATCCGGATGCAAAACCTCGATAAATTTGACATAATTCTTGTGTTTGTGGTTTAGATTCATTAGATTCAGGTCTTTTAACCGAGTTTCCTGGTCTGACCCCCTAATACAAATAAATATCTCTGGAAAAAAATTCAAAAAAGAGAGTTTTTACAGGGTTTTAAACCAGGTTTAAGCCTGAACTGACTTCAATTTTTTATATAGTTTTATCCAGGGTTTTTTTTTTCGACATCCGTATCCAAAACCTCGATAATTTTAATATAAGTCTTGTTTTTGTGAAATTCCAAAATGAGATTTTTTCGACCTTTTAAGGGTTTTTTTAAATCCGTTTAAAATAACCCCAATATAATATGACCACTTGCTGGATAGATCCAGATCTATTATCCAAATTTTCCTGGCCCGACCCCTCAATCTTTCCCGCGTACAAATACATACATCTGGAAAAAATTTTAAAAAATCCGATAGTTTTTACTACAACAAAGTTGAGCCTGAACTGAATGCAAATTTTTAAGAGTTTTCTCCGTTTTAAATAACCCCATCATGGAACCAAGTATTGGATAGGTATTTTCATTAGATCCCGTTCATAACCGGGTCTTAGACCCGGACGTTTGCATCAATTATCCAGTCATCCGGGTTCCCCAAGAAAATAATACTTTCCCGGAATCAATACCTCTGGGTACAAAAAATTCAAAACAATCAGAGAGCTTTTAATAAACTAGAGTTAAACCTTGAACTGATTTCAGGAAATTTTGTCAAAGGGGTTTCTATGGGAACATATTATGATATCGGCAATTTGGTATTCTATCAACTAAAATTAGAGATATGAATTGCAAAATTCCAAAATATGTCTTTTTTGACCTCTATGTCTTTCCTACCTCTGGAAAAAATTTAAAAAAATGAGATTTTTACTAAACTAGATTTAAGCCCGAACTGATATCAGCAAGAGGTTTTTTCCAGGGCATTTATTATGTCTTGTCCCAAACATATTACGGCTTTCTGATTGATTAAAATTCAAGCGATCTACACCATATTTATATGATAGCTTTAACAATATATGACCCAATTTTTACCCCAAAGGAGACAGACTAAATGGCTGCTGTATTTAAATTTCGGCCGATAAACACACATTTAAAACGGTTCATGCATGGGCCACACAACTGTACTGTGCAAAAATTACAGTTGAACGCCAAACTTTCGCTCCCTATTAGTTCGAAATTCCTAATATTTTCTGAGAACATTTTAGTAACTTGAGTCTATTTTACTCCTAATTCAGCCAAGTAACCCCAAATTTCTTGAAAATTAGAAAAAGGACTTGTCCTTTCCTATTCAGAGCTATGGTGACTCTACTGTAAAAAATCTGAAAATTCCTCGAAAATCAGAAAAAATACTTTTTCATTGCCAATCCGAGCTATGGAGGCTCTACTGTAAAAAAATTTGCATTATCCAATGATGAGAACACCCCTTAACAACCGCACTTATTAATATGCAGTAATAGCTTTGGGACGCGAACACAGAAAAAAATGACCCATTTAAATGGCATCCACCACTTATATTTTTTCCTCATTTGAATGGAAATAAATACATTTAAGTTAATTAGTGTATGCATGTATTCACATATGTGTGTGTGCATATACACATGTACATGTGAATATTGGCATTTTTCATTCAAATGTATTTAATTAAAATGTAATGAATGAATATTGTCTATTTTTGTTCCCACACTTGTGCAGAAATGGAATTTGAAGCGTTTGGGTGACGATTGCGAGAGGACGAGAGAGAGAGGGAGGTAGTGAAAATATATATAAAAAGTGAGAATATGACATATCCAATACATAGGCTCATTGAATAAATTAATATTTATTCGAACGAATTTTAATACCCTTGAGAATAAAAATATTTAAAAGAACACGATGTTCAAGATTCTAAACCTTTTATCTTGGTATGGAATTGATTATTCCAGAGTTCCAGAAAAGTGGTTAGATCGATTGCGAACGCCTTGACAACATTCTCAGTTGAAAATATATAAGCTTTTTTTCAAAACCCATCATTCTGAACAAATTTTCAAAGCACAGCATTTAGCCTCAACCATATCGGTAGAGAGGGTATATAACGTTTAATACTGTTAAAACGTGCCTAATCGAAATAACGATTTTAGGCCGTAGGTCTTTGGACCAAATCCACTTCAGGACATTTGGAGTCGATATAGCTATGTCCGTCCGTCTGTCTGGCTGGTGCGCACGATAACTCCCAATTTGGTCCAAACTTGGTTCATCGTAATATTATTATCAAACTCCCACTCCTTCGTCTACCTCCCGCACAAAGGGTCCACATTTTGAATATCCATGAAGTGCCAAATTCCATCACATTTGTGCTAATATTACACGTTTGGTGCACAATAAAAGGCAAATCGGACGAAGATATATATGGGAGCTATATCTAAATTTTGACCGATTATATCAAATTTCAATAGGGTTCGTCCTTGGGTCAAACAAATGACTTGTGCAAAATTTCATCTGGATCGAGCAATAAATGCGACCTGTAATTTGTTTACATTTGCATGTTACAAACAAATGCACAAAGACATAATACCCTGACCACCATGGAGATATCTCGAATCAGGTTTTGACTCAATCTGCGATTGCGGCCAAATTATCCAACTCCGACATCTTCGACTACGCAACCCTGACTGAAAATATTGAAAATTAGATTCTTACAAAGGTTAACATTTGACGGGACCTTGATACATGGTCGAACCTACCCTGATCTTCAAAAAAAAAATAATAATAATAATAATAAGCATGTATTCAGAATGAAAATATGTTGAAAATCTTTCAAAAAGATTCCGTTGCTTCCATATGCTTGCCATATTAGCACTTGAACCGATACCCGTGATAGTATCAGTATTTATCCTGAATTTAAGACATTGATCCAAATCCTTTGGAGCGGCCCAAAATATAACTTTGTCCTATTTCTCATAAAAAAACTTTGAATTTTAAAAATTCTCTATATATTTGAATTCCCATCCCTGGACTCAAAAACGAATCTTCCCTGAACTTAAAAAAGGAAATAAAGAGGAGAGAGGTAGTGTATTGAGAGGACCTACTAGACTATGTCAGAAAACTTTCAAAAGGATTTCATTGCTTCCATATTCATGCCATTATAGTACTTCAACCGATACCCGTGATAGGATCTGGATTTATCCTGAATTTAAGACATTGATCCAAGTCCTTTGAAGTGGACCTAAAACCCTTAAATAAAACATTTTCCTATTATTCATAAAAAATGGAATTTTAAAAATCCCCTTTATATTAGAATTTCCATCCCTGGTCGCAAAAACGAATCTTCCCTGAACTTTCAAAAAAAAAAAAATAAATAAATAAATAAGAAATAACTTGGTATTCATTAGGTAGTGTATTAAGAGGATCTGCTAGACTATGTCAAAAACGAATCTTCCCTGAACTTTCAAACAAAAGGACATAAGTCGGTATTCAGAAGGTAGTGTATTAAGAGGATCTGCCAGACTATGTCAGAAAACATTCAAAAAGATTCCGTTGCTTCCATATTCATGCCATAATACTTGAACCGATACCTGAGATAGTATCTGTATTAATCCTGAATTTGTCATTAATCCAAATCCTTTCTCATAAAAAAACTTTGAATTTTAAAAATTCTCTTTATATTTGAATTGCCATCCCTGGTCTCAAAAACGAATCTTCCCCGAATTTTCAAAAAATAAAAATTTCAAAAAGATTCCGTTGCTTCCATATGCATGTAATGATAGCACTTCAACCAATACCCGTGATAGTATCTGGATTTATCCTTAATTTAAGACATTGATTCATGTTCTATGGAGTGGCCCAAAGCCCTTAAATAAAACTTTGTACTACTTTTCGTAATAAGTTTGAATTTAAAAAATTCCCTTTATATTTGAATTCCCATCCCTGGTCTATTCCAAAGCGCAATTTTTTGATTCGTAGCAGGGATAACCTCTTTATAGACATCGTTTTCACGCTTAACTTTTCGATTCTCTTGACACATTTAATTCATTTATTTGTCTGATAAAGTCCAAATAAGCAGTAGTGAGTATTTCGCAGTGAAGGTACCTTCCACAATAATAAAATTAAATTAATCTCTCTTCTTTTTGTGCGGCAAAAATACAAAGCCAATGAAGAAAAAGTTGAAATTTTTTAACAAAAAACAAAATTAGACTGGGTCAATAACATGCCGCCAAGTAATGGTATGCGGTGCGTACATTGTAGGTGGGGAGTGGAGGGTACGGAAACAACTTGTATTTGACACGATTATGAATGGTGTTATCAAAACAAACAAACGACGAACAACAAGAAAAAAGTGCAAAAAGAAATTGGGAAGAAAAAGAAAAAAAATAAATGTGAACAAAAATCAATGGCAAACAACACAAAAGCAGTACAACAACAACAGCAGCAACAACAACATCAGCAGCAACAACAACATCAGCAGCAGATACAAAGAGTATTGGCCAGTTTGGAAATTTGCTTCCAGCTGCTGCCGCTCACCAAACCAAATAAAGGAAACAATAACTTCATAACAATCATTAACAGTCATTGGAATAATCGGAAAAAAAGTTTTGACGGATGTTTGTTACTTTGTTCCTCCCGAAAGATTAATTTCACTGCAGTCTTTGTGATGTCTTGTAACTAATTATTGTTGTTTTTTTTTACAAACTTAGTTGACTTTAAAATAAGAAAATACAAAACGTGTGTCTGTGTTGGACATTTTCATTAAAAACAAACTAAAGAAAATCCAAAAATTTCCATTAATAAAGACATCAAAAAAGAAAAATCCACACAAGAAAAATGTTGTCATCATTATAGAGCATTGCTTGCCGAACGCCCCTAATGCTTGATTAACAAATCAGGCACAGTGGGCAATAAAAACAACAAATTCACACAAAACGCACAAATCAACCACAACAGCAACAACACCACCCAGCACACCTCAGCACCCGGTGGTGGTCTTGTCTTTGCACCAAAAGTCATTTGTCCTCTACAAAAAAAAAAACAAGAAACGCACAACGAATTGACGGAAAGAACAAAAATCCTTCAAAAGGATACCAACAACTAAAACAACTGTCTAACGTTATCTCGAAAAACAGACATCTCCAATAAAAAAAACACAACGCACAATGGCACGCAACAAATGTCAAAACACTTTACGTCTATTCCTTAAACTCTTCCTATTTGTGGGTATCATTCAAGAGAATTTAGGTGGACCCATGAACGCATCGGGCTCCACGACCACAACGCTGCCAACCTTTGAGGTGGAACTCTCCTCACCAGTGCCATTTACAACACGTAAACCCGAGATCTCAATACAGGCAACCGACAACAAAGATAAGCTCGGTCAAGCCACTTCCAACCTAAACGATACTCCCGCAAGTAATGCTGTGACGACCAGTACACCTCAGCCGGTGGCAAGTGACACCGGTGACACTTCCAAGGATTTGAACAGTGAGGACACCAACTATGATGATGGTGATTATATTGAGACTGATCTGAAACCGGAACGCACAACTCCAACATCGATGGAACAACAGGATGGTCCGGCCATACCACCTACGACGATAACCTTTAGTAATGTTGCTGCCGCCGGCATTTTGGGTGATTCCAGTGCTGATGGTGGTGGTGGTGGCGGCAGCGGTTCATCGATTTCAATAAATGATGCAACGCCGCCCTATGCGGCTGTTGATGATAAATATGGTAAGATTATTTTATATATAATTTTTGGAGATAACAATGTGGGAGATACAATTTTGAAATTGAAATTTTAAATAAATAATAGAATATTGACTTACTAATAAATGCCGAAAAAATGTCATAGAAAAATTCCGTCGGCTGGAAAAAAACATTTTCCTAATAACTCTAATATTAACATATGTTCAGAATCATTATTTTAAAATACCTTCAAACACCTATAAGACACATATCAAAAACATAATAAGGTAAAGGCTAGACCAAATTTATTGTGGAAAAAGTATTGAAAAATGTATATAGGCGCTGCTTATAATAGGGGTATGTTAACATATGAACACAATTGCAGATCAGAATTTCGAACAAAAAAAAAAAAAAAAAAAAACTAAAATTTTTTGGCTTAATATTTTATCCACTTTACGTTTTCAATTAATTGAATATTGAATTGATGTTCAAATCACATTATTATTTGTTGTTTTTCCCAAAATTACAGAAAGAACCGAAACGATGAAAGTATAGCCAAAAATATGAAATATTGGCGAGTTGAAATTTACATGGGAATGTAACTAAAAAAACAGCGATAAAGTTCCATTTATTTTAAAATTTTGTAAATATTCGAGTTGGAATCCATACCTTATAGCTCTACACTGCCTTACCAATTATAGCAAAAAATGTCGGAAATAGCATCAAATTTTAGAATAACTTTGCATTCGTTCGAATTGGTCACCTTTGGCACGAATTATGGCCTTCAAATGGCCAATGAAACCGTCACACGCTACCCGAATGTTGCTCTGCGGTATTTTGGCCCATTCCCGGCGAAGCGCTTGCTAGAGGTGATCGACACTTTGGTATTTTTTTGTGCCAACCTTGCTTTCCAAACTACTCCAGACAAAATAGTCCAACGGATTGGTATCCGGAGATTTTGGTGGCCATTGTGCGCTGGAAATGAAGCAAGGAACATCATTTTGTGACCATTCTTGGGTGGCGCGTGCTGAGTGCGATGGAATATTTTCGCGATAATATAAGGCATTTATTTTGATGCCTCGATCGATTAATATGAGCGAAGAGCAACCATCGGCTGTTATGGCGGCCCACACCATCACCATGCCCGGCGCTTGAGTTCTGGTGGCCAACCGAAGGTACACATTTTCAGCTGTCCTCTTTGGCAAGTAAACACGATTATTTTGTTTGTTTACAAACTGCTGGACAACGAATGTTTTCTCATCGGAGAAAACCAAATTCGGCGGTTCACCACTTTCGGCCAAGCGAAGCAACTCTTTAGCTCTTTTGAGTCTATTTTCTTTCTGTTGCGGTGTAAGTTCTTGCACTGTTTGGAATTTCAATGGCTTTACCCCGAGCTCATTTTTCAATATTTGCCGAATTTGCGATATGTTCAGCTCACGAGCAATTTTTCGGCCACTGCGACGCGACTTTCGACCAAGTCGCTTCTTTACCTTTCGAACCATTTCTCAATATAATGAACTGTCACTGGAATAAGTTCACCAGCTGTCGGACGAGTGGCTTATAAATGACAGCAGTCTGAAGTTGGTTGCAGTTTTTTCATCTCACCCTTTATATAAAGTATCCGCATTCGTCATTTAATATTCACCAATTTCCGAATGATCTAGGTGACACTCCGAGTTCTGTAATAAAATGTCATGAAAGACACAGACAGGGCATCATCTATATGCCAATCTAATAACAATATTTTGTGAATTAACAAAATACTGAATTTTCACCCGATTCATAACTTTCGGTGGAGTCAGATGACATCTGTATGTCAATATGGTTTCCAACATTTACACAAAAATGTGATATACACAATATCTTTATGATATGGTATTTTAGTTTCGAACCCAAAATTACAAATAACAGTCATTTCATTTTATTTATTTTCTTTTTATTAATATTTATTATTTATAAGCAATTGATAGTTCAAACGTCATGCTGTTGAATAAAGCCATTTCATGATGCCTGACGACATCTATATGTCAATATGGCTATGCCGTTAACTCAGCATTTTGGCGTCTTCTTTTAACGAACCCACGATATTAAATTTTGCAGCCGTTTCCGTCATTGGAAGATCATAACTTTTCGTGGTGCCGAATGCCATCTGTTTTTCAAATATCCGGTTTCCGACATCTGCATAAACATATAAGAAAATGTGATATCGAATATTTTTCCAATATAATCTTCTAACCCAAATTTACAGATTGCAGCTATTTAGTACTTACTATTACAATTTATTACTAATAAACAATTTTGTTTTTTAAATTTAAAAAGTCAATGTCAAGAGATTCTTTTTTTGAAATAAAGCTATCTCCACAATGGCATAATAAAAATATTACATGTGGGAAAGTCGTACCTCCCTTTCATGTGACATTGTTTTTAGTGAGTTTCAAGCGTTCTGCAATAGTCAGGGTCCATAAGTCTATCTTTTTCATAAGAAAGCCTTATAGTTCGTTTAAGTCAATTTATATTATATTGTCAAGAGAAAAAAGAAAACAAAAATTCTGAAATTTCGGAACACCATCTTCACGTTATTTTATTGCCAAGTCAGAACTTTTTCTGAACGTAACGTATGCTTTGTACAAGTACAAGTTTTATTTATTTATCATGAAAAGTATTCTTTATTTCCATGAAATGTATCAGGATCGGAATTGTATAAAAAATATACTCAATTTTTATTTCCTTTTCCTCTTGAAATTTGCCTACGTATATATTACGATAAGCTTTCCAAAATCTACCCCACACTGTTTGTTTTCGTCGCTTATCACGTACAGGTGATTGGGTACAATGGCCGAACCCTGGTTAAACATCAACTCTCACATATTTTTTTCTAATAACAAAAATAATAATAATAATGATGAGGTCCTGATAACGAGACAAGTAGAAAACATGTGCTACCCTCTCAACAGGTGAACTAATAAATTGTCATACGAAATCAGGAGAAAGCGGAGAGGTGACGTCGTAGCCTGCTGACGAAAAAAAAAAACACAAAACAAACAAAAGTATGTGATAAGTGGCTCAAATAAAATGCCTGCCGCCAAAACATGTGTATTAACATTTTAATTACAATTGATAAAACGATGGGAGTCCAGGCTTATCTGTTATCACCCACATGTTTAGGTTTATTTTCGTGTGGGGGAAAATTACACAATTTCATGGGATCATTGATTAAATAGGAACAGCTGCAATTTTTTCTAGCAGTTAAATGGAAATGTTTTAGATTTTAGAAGATAGAAATCCTATTGTTATGGTAAATATTCACATTCGAGCAATAACGCAAGTGTTCTTATATGAATGAAGCATACTTTCAGGCAAATAGTTATTAACAGTGTACAAATCTTAAAAATGAAATATCAAAATTTCCTTTTCGTGAGGGACGCCCTCTGTACACCATTTAAAACAATTAGATAATATTTTGGACATTTCTATAAAGGTGGCCACATTAACTATTTTTAACGTTGAAGAATAGATGGCGCCCTTCATAGTTTGATATATATAATACGTCGAGGTGTTTATATATGTATAACGAATATTTGTAATAAATTGTTATATTTCATCATCTTTCAAAAAATATACAAAATCAAAAAACGGTTTGCAAAATGAAAACTTCTTTGCCGTGGTGTTCAACACTTTCAAAAATTATTGAAATTGAATAACAGATGGCGTTGAACATTTCAAAAAAATATCACAGAAATAAGTAATATCCATGTGAATGTTTTAGCATTTCTTACTTTATCATGATTGGCACCCAATATAATATATAATATTTATATGTACTTAAGAAGATTATTTTAAAAATCGAAATATAGATGGCGTTCACGGCTACATGGCGATTTTTTACCCTACACCATATAGTGGTAAAGATATTATATCTTTGTGCATTTGTTTGTAACAGGTAGAAGGAAGCGAGATTGAACCATAGTTACTTTTGAGAGTCTTTATAGAATCACTTTCTGAGTCGATTTATGCTTGTCAACTCATCCGTTCGTCCGTCTGTCCATGTATTTTTGTGAACAAAACGCAGGTCGCATGAAATTTTTCAAACAATATTTGTTTGGCCCAAGGACAAACCCTATCGAAATTGGTAAGAATCGGTTTAAATTTTGATATACAGGGTGAGATAAAAAACTGCAATAAAGTCATGCGCCATCATTTTTACATTTTTTAAAATTTTATTAAATGAAAGCAAAAAGTGTCGAAAATAGCATAAAATTTTAGAATAAGTTTAGATTTAGATTTTGGTGGCCATTGTGCGCTGGGAATGAAGCGACGAACCTCATTTTGTAACCATTCTTGGTTGCCGCGTGCTGAGTGCGATGGTGCTGAGTCCTGTTGGAATGTCCAAGGTCTGCGGCCAAAGTTTGCGTGTCCAAGCCTTAATACACCCTCCATAATATTTTAGCGATAATATTTGGCATTTATTCTGATGCCACGGTCGATTGATACGAGCGGAGAGCGACCATCGGCTGTTATGGCGGCCCACACCATCACAATGGCCAGCGCTTGAGTTCTGGTGGCCAACCGAAGGTGCACATTTGTTTGTTTACAAACTGCTGGACAACGAATGTTTTCTCATTGAAGAATGCTAAGTTCGGCAGTTCACCACTTTCGGCCAAGCGAAGCAACTCTTTAGCTCTTTTGAGTCTATTTTCTTTCCGTTGCGGTGTAAGTTCTTGCACTTTTTGGAATTTCAATGGCTTTACCCCGACCTCATTTTTTAATATTTTCCGAATGGAATATTGCGATATGTTCAGTTTACGAGCCATTTTTCGGCAAATGCGAAGCAGGTTTTACCTACATTTTGGCACATCCGACCGAATTAAGTGTAGAAGGAATTACATCAAATTTGGAGAAAATCAGTTCAGATATATCTATAGCTCTCATATATATGTTTCATCCGATTTGGGGTTTAAAGTCCCTCATATTATGTACCAGATAATTTATGGAGATCGGTTCAGATTTAGATATAGCTTCATATATATATATCTGATATCAAGTTCATTGTGCGCAAAGTGGCTAATATAAGCTCAAATGGACTGAATTTTGGAATTTCTGACTGAATTCATGCTCGAAATATGTACTTCAAATTTGGTAAAAATCGATTCAGATATGGGTATAGCTCCCATATATATGTTTCATCCGGTTTGGGGTTTAACGTCACTCATACTCGTAATATTCAGTCCACAACAATAATATTTGACACAGGGCATTGGATACTGCTCGAAAATAGCTCTGCCAAATGTTATCGAGATCGGTTCAGATTTTTATACAGCTTCGATATACATCTTCATCCGATTTTACGATTATTGCTCACCATATGAAGCACTTCAAAATACGTATAGTGGTGTAGGGTATCGGCCACGCCCGACTTTTAACCTTTCCTTACTTTTGACCAAATTTGAAAAAGAGGTAGAACAGTTTCACCATCATTGTAATATATATTTAAATCTTGGGTAAGGTTCACAGATGGACTTAGTCGGCTCTCTTGGAACCCATGGTTGGTGTAAACTCAGCCCATCCTAATTTTTTTGTGAAACTTAATACAAATCTGGTTATCTCCCTCCATCTTGCAGCTTACCCAAAAAAATGTCGCCTCTTCGATTCTTTTTTTTTTATCAGATTCCTACCTCATATTCATTTTTCCATACTCAACGCAGAACGTGCTGTCTTATCCCCTTGCTTTTCACAGCTTGTGACTTTAAGTAAAAAAAAAAATAGGAAAAATACTCCTCAAACCAAAGTCTTCTTTTTGTCCCTTGCTCTTTGTCCTGCAGGACATTCATATCAATTTAATTAAAATGTCTCGGAACTAATCATAAATCATGGATGGCAACGTATGGCTAAAATGAATAAATTAAAGAAAAGAAATAATTCATACTCCTTTTATTGTTTCAGCAGAGTTCTTTGAAGTTCGACTGCATGCCTAACTGCCTGCCCGCCCGCCTGCCTGTCTTCCTACAACACATGCAAAACGTGTTAAAGTTGTTTTCTAACTGTCAGTGTCAGACAGTTTGTCTGTCTACTGCTTAGACAAGCAAAACCCTTTCTTAGCCAATAGGGACACCAGCAGAAACAGCAACAGCAGAAAAAGGCTAACACTGTCATTCATCTGCACTTGAGCCAAGTTATTTATCTGGGCTCAGCATGAAAAATGCAACAACAAACATATTTCCGGTTTCTTTCTTTTGAGAATTTTTTTTTTTTGTTTTTTTTTTTTTTTTTTTTTTTTTGCTGGCGATAAAAACTTTCAGCCAAAGTAAACTTTTTGCCCCAAAGAAAAAGGACATTCCTTGGGTATATATTTACAATATAGGATGTGACCATGTGGAAACAATGAGAGAGGATATTATTTTCACCCTATAAATTTGTTTGAGCTTTTGTTTTTTTATAGATTGGGTTGTTTGTTTGCCTGTATAGAGGCGACAACATGTTTGCCCCACTGCCAGGATATGTTATGGACAGTGATGATGTCTTTGACACTTGAAAATATTTATTCAAAGAGGTGTGGAATCTAAACAAGGATGGCATTTTCTTGGCAAAGAGAGATTTTTCAAAAAGATCCACTCCTCAAGTTTTCTCTGACCCTTGCTTACTATGCTCAATTGCGAACTTGTGTGTCATTTACAGTTGTGGCCAACCAGGGAATTTAGTCCTGTGGTTTTTTGGAGGGATTTCTTATTCCTTTACTACACACCAAGGCAAACCGACGCCCGCATGTTGTTGCATTGCATATGCAGTTATCCTACTCCAACCATTGGAATGCAAGGATTTAGAGGAATGTCTTGAAGTTTGCAACATCCTCCCTCAACTCAACCGCCACAGACACCGACACCATCATTCTCATCAGTAGGCCCACCAGCAGACCTAAGCAAGAGTTCAGTGGTTTTGCACTTGTGGTTGGTTGCTGCCTGGCGTTGAGTTGTGTTGATTGTTGATGATTTATTGGTTAGCCATGGCATTACCTCCGAGCCGGCCCGAGCCACCATCCATCCTCCCACCGCCAAACTCATTTATCTTATCTTAAAGGGAAATTAGTTTGTAGTTAAAAATAAATTAAAATCTAAGTGATTTGCGGCCAAAGAAAGAATGGCCATGAGAGAGGGAAAGACAGCGAGAGAGAGGGAGAAAGTGAGTTGGAGGCAATCAACACAATTAAAATAAATTCAATTACTCCAACCCAGAATAGTTATCATGGTGTCACATGGGGTGGGGGGATACAATGAACTATTTTTTCATATTTTAAATTGAAATGCCGTAGAATATTGCCTATTGCTAGCCAACCAGATCGGAGGGCGTTTTACTTTTTGCTTGACTTATTTTTATAATTTTTTATTTTACGGCAGCCATCATTCATCAATTTCCAATTGAGTTGGCTACAACAACAACAATGTAGCAATTACAGATCGCACTTTAAGTGGCAAAAGTCAAATGGCAACTTGGCCAAGCAACATAGGCAGACATACACATCCACACATATGTGGTGGTGTTGTGAGTAAAAACAATAGACCTTTATTTTATTTCAAGAAAAGTTTTACCGACATCCTCGCCTGCTTTCCCGTTCAACATTTTGTTGCTTCCAATTCATTATGATTTCTTTTTTTTTTTTCAATATTACATTGGTTACAATACCATGGATATTCATTCCACTTGACTTGCCATTGAATAGCACATCTAGGTATATGGAGATAGGTCATGAAGTACAACATATCCAGGTAGTCCTGCCACAACACAAGTACCTTAGATCCTTGACTGTTGATATGGCAAAGTAATGTAGTCATTGGTTTTTCGCTGTTGTTATAGAGATAACAATGGGAATACCTTGTATATGCATACGTATGCAGGATACACTGAGAAAAATGCGGAATGAGCCTAAAAATCGTATAAAAACCAAAATTATTTCAAAAGTAGGCCAAGAAGGAAAGTCCTCAATTTTAAAGTCATCCTCATACATTTGAAGACCTTAAAGACTTCTATAACCTTTGAAAGATCTCAAGGTATGGACAAAAGAAGGCCATAAGGTTTTCCAGGGACAACATAAGACCCCTAAGGACAATAGAAGACCCCTGGGTCTTCTAAGGACAATAGAAGACCAATGTGAAGATCTCAAGGTCTTCTATGGACATTAGAAGACCTCAAGGTCTTCTATGGACATTAGAAGACCTCAAGGTCTTCTATGGACATAAGAAGACTTCAAGGTCTTCTATGGACATTAGAAGACCTCAAGGACCCCTTTGAAGATCTCAAGGTCTTCTATGGACATAAGAAGACCTGAACGTCTTCTATGGACATTAGATGACCTCAAGATCTTCTATGGACAGACCTCAAGACCTCAAGGTCTTCTATGGACATTAGAAGACCTCAACGTATTCTATGGACATTAGATGACCTCAAGATCTTCTATGGGTAGACCTCAAGACCTCAAGGTCTTCTATGGACATTAGAAGACCTCAAGGTCTTCTATGGACATGAGAAAACCTCAAGGACTTCTATAGACAATAAAAACCCTTAGGTCTTCTGTGGACAATAGAAGATCCTTAGAACTATGGACATTAGAAGACCTCAAGGTCTTCGATGGACATTAGAAGACTTCAATGTCTCCGACGGACATTAGAAGACCCCAAAGTCTTCTATGGACATTAGAAGACCTCAGGGTCTTCTATAGACTTTAGAAGACCTCAAGGTCTTCTATGGACAATAGAAGACTTCAAGGTCTTCTATGGACATTAGAAGACCTCAAGGACCCCTTTGAAGATCTCAAGGTCTTCTATGGACATAAGAAGACCTGAACGTCTTCTATGGACATTAGATGACCTCAAGATCTTCTATGGATAGACCTCAAGACCTCAAGGTCTTCTATGGACATTAGAAGACCTCAACGTATTCTATGGACATTAGATGACCTCAAGATCTTCTATGGGTAGACCTCAAGACCTCAAGGTCTTCTATGGACATTAGAAGACCTCAAGGTCTTCTATGGACATGAGAAAACCTCAAGGTCTTCTATAGACAATAAAAACCCTTAGGTCTTCTGTGGACAATAGAAGATCCTTAGAACTATGGACATTAGAAGACCTCAAGGTCTTCGATGGACATTAGAAGACTTCAATGTCTCCGACGGACATTAGAAGACCCCAAAGTCTTCTATGGACATTAGAAGACCTCAGGGTCTTCTATAGACTTTAGAAGACCTCAAGGTCTTCTATGGACAATAGAAGACCGCTAGGACTTCTATGGATAATGGAAGACCCCTGGGTCTTCTAGGGACGATAGAAACCCCAGAGTCTTCCAGGGACATAAGAAGACCTCAAGGTCTTCTAGGGACAATATATAATTTCTAGGTCCAATAGAAGACCCAGACAATAGAAGATCCTACAATCTTCTATGGACACTATAAGACCCCCGGTCTTCTATTTACGATAAAAGACCATTGGGTCTTCTACGGACCATAAACCCCCCCTGGGTCTTCTATGGACATTAAAAGACCTCAAAGTCTTTTATGGACAGTACAATAGAAGACGCTTAGGTATTCAATGAACAATAAAAGACCCCCAGTTATTTTATGGAAATAGAAGACCCTCAACTCTTCTAAAGTTCATAGAAGATTCCCTGAAGAAAACTTAGGGGTCTTCTATTGTCCATAGAAGACCTGAGAGTCCTGAATTGTCCATAGACAACCATAGAGGTCTTCTATTAATAATAGAAGATCGATAGGTCTTCTATGGATGTGCTCCAGGTCTTTCATGGGCTGTGGGAGTTCTGTAGGGCCTCTATAGTCAGTAAAAAATATCAAGGTCTTCTAATGACAATAGATAACCCTAAGTCATCTATAAGCTATGGAAGACCTCAAGGTCTCCTATGAAGAATTGAAGTTCTCAAGGTCTTCTTTGGAAAACAGAAGTTCTGAAGACCTTCTTGGAGTATAGAAGACCTCAACGAATTTTATATTCTTCTATGGCTAATATCCGTCCCCGGAGATTATATTGTCAATGTAAGGCCGATATTATCTTTAGATTATAAAATTGTTTTTTATTAGGATCCCTTTTCTCCCAGTGCATCCATCCAACCTGGAAGATACCTATGTATGTTTCTATTAATTCAATTCTATGCCATGCATATTTATTTCGCAAAAAAAAACATCAGAGTCGTTGAGAAAAATATATTATCTGTGAAATGTAAAACGGAAGAATATGTTCGTTCGTTTTGCTCGCTTCATTCGTTACATTGCTCGTTAGCAGGCATGTGAGGAGCAAGCCAACCCACACACACACACACACATATGTACGATGGCAGGAAACGCAAATTTATAGCATCAGCAACAGGAAACGAGATCAGAGCAAGAATTATGCTCTCTCACATTGCTTAGCTTATAAGGCGGACGGAGTCGCTTGGTAGTAGTTGTAAGCTTACAACGAATACACTTGGCTGAAGTCACAATGACAACGGCGATGGTGGCGACGACGACAACGACGATGTACTTTTGCCATCAAAGAATAATAAATCGCTATTGTTGTTATTGTATTCATTGTGTAACTCACATCCAACAACAATAAAAAGAACGACAACGTTTATCGTCTTGCCATATTCTGTGAATAGAAAAATATGTTAGCTGATGTAGGAGGAGTATGAGTGTTGGTGTGTATGTGAGTATGGTGTGGTGTGCGGAAAAAGGACATCCATCTACTTTCTAAATAGTGATGGAATAAATTAAAACGGAAGAACATATCGTTAGGAGAGAAAAGAGTTACATGTTGTTTTAAGTGTGGAGAGCCATGAACGACTTCATTGGAGTGCTAAAATTCACAGTCAATAAGGAGCCGTATCAATGACAATCTCCAAAAACTGGAAAAGTACCCGCACACAGCGAAGTTCTGTGATTCACTCACCCAATACGAGACACTTCATATGCCAATGCTCATACATGAATAGCGACCCTAATACCAAATTTCCGATTTCAAGCCCGATATATTTACCCAATGCCAAACTATACCAAATATAGTACTATTTTGTACTTTTGCGGGCACTTGTAGTACACACTTCCATTTCCACCTCTTTATCACAAACCTTCTATCGACAGGCATGCCAATAAAAATTTTAAAATGCCAGCTTCATCCGTTTACCCTTAATCAAATTGTTCCAAATTTAGTACCCTTTAGTACACTTAAGTTCAATATTTCATAACTACATACATTATACAATCCTATGAAGTCTTATTTCCAAATTTCAGGATTCCATCTCTTTCGGCCTACCCAAAATTTAAATTGTATCAAATTTTAGTATCATTTAGTACACATAAGTACAAATTTCCAAAACTGTCTGCATACTTCAGTCCTACAATGCAATAGTAATTTTCTTTTTTTAATTTTCAGGATTCTAACTCGATTGGTTCTCTCAAAATCAAAATTGTGCTAAATTTGGTTCCATTTAGTACAATTAGAATTCCCGAATGCAATAGTAATCTTATATCTCAATTTCAAAATTTCAGCTCTATCGCACCCAAGTCTAAATTGTACCAAATTTAGTACCATTTGGTATTTTTTGTGCACATAAGTACACATTTTGAAAACTTTTTCCATATCTCTATCCTACACTCCTCCAATAATGTCAATTTCAAAATTCCGGATTCCAGCTCCATCCGTTTCTCCAAATTCAAATTCAGCTCTATCGCATCCAAATCGAAATTTTACCAAATTTAGTACCATTTTGTACTTTTCGTACAAATTTCGAAAATTTTCTCCATTTCCCAATCCCACACTTCGCCAAAAATGATAATTTCACAAATCAGGATTCCACCTCCATCCGTTCCTCCAAATTCAAATTGTACTAAATTTCGTACCGTTTAGTACTTTTCGTATGTATGAGTAGACATTTTCAAAACTAACTCCTTACATCGACACCACTTCTCAACCTGAATTCCCATTCCGAATTTTAAGTTTTTAGCTCTAAGCGTTCACATGCTACGAAATAATGCAAATGTAGTACATTTTAGTACTTTTCGTACACTTACAGTGGGAATTTCCCAAAACCCTTTAGTACATCCATTATACACTCCATCTAGCTATACTGCTTTGTCAAATACCAAGGGTACCATATTTCGGACCTTTAAATTATTTTTATTACCGTTTTAGTAGCCCAGCCTTGGACCAAGAGTGACCCTCACCCAAATTTTCAAGATTCTAGCTTCAGCCGGTTCATGTGGGCGTTGATGAATCGTTAAGTCAGCCAGTCAGTCTCTCTTTTATTAACATAGATTTAAAATCCCTCTATCACACCCCTCCAGGTAGGGTACACATTTGGAACCAATTATTTTTAGATCTAGAATTCGATAGAAAAAAGAGA
The DNA here is from genome assembly GCF_030504385.1 of Musca domestica. Taxonomy (NCBI): domain Eukaryota; kingdom Metazoa; phylum Arthropoda; class Insecta; order Diptera; family Muscidae; genus Musca; species Musca domestica. The sequence goes on along the minus strand of NW_026712406.1, from coordinate 2,202,146 downwards.
GGAAATCAATTAAATAACAAACATTGTTACAAGAAAACAATAGAAAAATGTCCTCGAAGTACATGATAAAAATAACCAAGAACAGGAAGAAGGAGAAAAAACAACAAAAACATTATTTCAATATCATTTAATGTCGGACAAAGTATCACTTGGTGAGTCATGGCAGCCATGCTACATATCCGACCAGACACAATGCTACTTAGCCGGGACGGGTACATCAGTCAAATGGCAACTAGCGTTCCAACTGGTAGCATTCCGCCTCCCCCTTCCCTCCTACATTTTTATTCATTACCAAGGCTTTTACGGGAAAGTATCTTTAATGAACTTTGTTGTTTATATTGGCATCTGTCTGTTGGTTTTCCATGCAAACACACACACACAGATGCATACACATGTATGTGTGTGTGTTTGTTGATCTGTCTGCGATGTCCTTCCGAGCGTGTAGTTGAATATTTTTAAAATATGTAAAACTCCATTAGAATCACTGAAATGAAGACAGAAACAGAATCATTCTTTTTGTAAATGTTATGCCAAAGGATTTTACAAAAACAACAAAAAATACTGGGTACTGGGTTCGCTTCCATTAGGTTAAGAGACAAGTACCAGGGTTAATAGTTCCAGCCCTGAGAGAGGAGTGGGGTAATATAAACTAATCAATGTTTTATTTCTCTGCTCTTCCTTTCGCCGTCTCTTCTCTTCGTTTTCGTCCCTCATATTATTCCGGTAAAAATGTATCCTTGCAAACATCATTTGGCTCAATGATTTCCATGGAAACATTAATGGAATCTTTTTTTTTTTTTTTTTGCTTTGTTTTGTCTTTTTCGAAGCCAAAACAAACCAAACACCTTGATGTCATTTCCCCAGCTAGATGATAGATGAATGAATGGACGGACGGACGGCATGCTTGATTGGATGTAAGAATGATGGTAATGGACAACATTTCAGGTTTCCCCAGTATTAAGGGCAAAGGACGCAGGACAACATATCCCTGTAACAAAGTCACATGGATATGCGGCCAACCTTTCAATTTGATTGGAATATTAATGAAGTTTTGGATATCTTATAGTAGCAGCAGCCAAAAAATAAACCCTTCACATTCCACATGAGTTTGATGCACATTTTTGCCAGAATCAAAACCACAATTACAGAGCTATGCAGTTACATTTCTGGGGCTGCTCCATTCTTCATTATGTCTCATTCTGCTACTACCTTTGCTTTGTAAGATACGATTTTTAATTTATGCAATGCTTGCATTTTTTCTGCGGTTACTTCCATTACACCAAAATCCTTCGACCAAATATGATTTTGAAATTTTAAAAGTGTCTGAACCAAGAAGGAGGAGTCGGAGTTGCAGAAGGATATTACATTTTTGTTTACCGCAACACAAGAAGGATATAAAGCAAAAGTCCGAAAATACGAAGATTTCAATCATCTGGTTTTAATTAGATTCTGATTAGATGATGTCTGTCTAATGTGGCTTCCAGATTTATGGAGGTTTTTTTTTTTTTGGGGGTTGTGGCAAAATATGGCTTCATTTAATTGGAAGGGAGGAACATTAGTAAAAAAATATTTGTATTAATGAATATGGAATTGAGTAGATCCGGTTTAGCTTTAAGTCACATGAGTGAGACATACCGTTGGTGCTTTTTTGTAAAATTTCCAAACTCTGCCTTAAACTCCAGTATGGTCAAGAATAAGTATTTATTTGTTAATTTTTTTTTTGTGAGACGAACCCGAATACTCGGATATTTGACTCGTAAATCCGGTTTGAGACCGGATTTGATGCAGATTTACCGAAACGATGTAAGCAATGGAGATATCGTTTCAAATTAAAAAAAGTACCTATGTAGTGGCCGCATTCTGGATTTAGGTGAATAGGTGAAAGTATTTTTTTTTTTGAGAAACGAACCCAGATATTTTATCCTTAATCCGGTTTAAAAACCCGAATTTGATCCAAATTTACTAAAGCGATGTAAGCAATTTAGATATCGTTTTGCAGTTTATAAAATTCGGAAATCTATAGCAGAATAATATTTTTTGGGACCTGTTGTTTTTATAAATCCACCAAAATGTTAAAAGTGTTAGTAAACACATTGCGAAGTTTTAATTTTTTTCCGGAGGTGGATTTTTTGATCCTGATTACGGAAAAGTATTTTATTTGTTTTTTTTTTTTAAGGGACGGACCAGGTTACCCTGATGCTTGTCTAAATCTGGGTCTCAAACTGAGTTATTCCGGATCTACCTAAATGATATAGGCAATATAGTAATATGAAGAGGTCACATGATTGGGTAATTTTAACAGGTTCGGGAATTATATACAAAAATCCGTTTTTTGTCCTGGTTTTTTTTTTATAAAAGCAAAGGTCGAAAAAGGTTTCCATCTATTTTTTTCACTTTTTAGAAGTACACCGATTAAATAAAATTATTTTTTCTCATGGGACAAACACACATACTTGACTTGGATATTTGACTCGAAAATCAGGTTTCAAAACCTTAAGGATATAGACAATTTAGACATTGGCTCAAGGTTTATAAGGGACGGACCAGGTTACCCAGATGCTTGCCTAAATCCGGGTCCTAACCTAAGTTAACACGGATCTACCTAAATGATATAGGTAATATAGTGACATACAGTCAAGAGATCAAATGATTGGGTTATTTAAATTGGTTCGGAAGTTATGGGAAAAAATCCATTTTTTTTTGCACCCGCTTTTTGTAAAACCTCCAAAACGTCTAAAAATGTTTAATTTTTTTTATTTTTTAGAAGTTCCCCGATTACATAAAAGTACTTTTTTAGGGGACGAACCCGGTCGCCCGGAAATTTGACCCGAAAATCCGGGTTCAAAACCTTAAGGATATAGACATTGGTTCAAGGTTTATTAGAGACGGACCAGGATACCCAGATGCTTGCCTAAATCCGAGTCCTAACCTGAGTTAATCCGAATCTACATAAATTATATAGGCAATATAGTGACATATAATCAAGAGATCAAATGATTGAGTTATATAAATTGGTTCGGAAGTTATGGGGAAAAATCCATTTTTGGACCCGCTTTTTGTAAAACCTCCATAACGTCTTAATTTTTTAATTTGTTAGAAGTTCCCCGATTACATAAAAGTACTTTTTTTAGGGGACGAACCCGGTCGCCCGGAAATTTGTAATTTGTGAAAATGCTTATCATGTGTTCATAAGGTTCGGTTATTTACACCGTTTCGAGAGTTATAATAAAATAAACGACTTTTTAGACCCGGTTATTATATTAAGACCCCAATTTGGTCCAAAATTAGTCCCAGTTTGGTCTCCTGTTTTTTTTTATACTTCCGATTATTTGCATTTTTTTAAAGATTACCTGTTAAAGGTTAAGAATTTTTGGAGAACCCGTACACCCAAACATTTGAAGCTAAAATCCGGGTTAAACCGGAATCTACAATAACGATGTATGGTGGAAGCTTGTGTAAATGCCAACAGATTGGTTACATGTCGACTTTTTAGAACCGGTTATTATATACAACCACCAAAATTCCGAAATAGGACCCGTTATGGGTTTGGGTATGGGGTATGGGATTGGGTTTTTTAAACCGTTTTTTAATTTTTTTCAGATATTACCTGATAAAGATAAGGTACTTTTGCCGGACCCGAATATTTGAACCGAGAATTTTAAACATAATCTACATAAATGGTATATGACATCATATGAAAGTTTGTGAAAATGTCCAAAAATTGGTAGCATGTACGGTGATGTAAGCCAGAATAATCGACTGTTTAGACCCGGTTATTTTATAAAACCGCCATAATATCGAAATAGGACACGTTATGGGTTCGAGACTTAATTCTAGTTTTTAAATAACTCCCAGATTTTTTTTTTGGAAATTCTCCCTTCTTTAGACCCGGTTATTTTATAAAACCGCTAAAATGTCGAAAAAGTCCCGTTGTGAGTTCGTGACTAAATTCTAGTTTTTTTTTAAAAATTCCGGATTTTTTAAAATTGTTTTCAGAGGTTACTTGATAAAAGGGAGAGAATATTTGTCTGACTCGAATATTTGAACCAAAAATCCGGACTTAAAATCGGCTCTAGATCTTAATCTACATAAACAATGTATGACAAACAAAGTACGAAAGTTTGTGAAAATGGCTAAAAAAAGTGTGTCACACGATAGTGGGGTTAAATGATCCAGTTCCGAAAGATTATCCAAATAATCCATTTCTTGGACCAGAATTTGTTAAAATACTTTCAAAATGTCAAAAATGGTCCCATTGTGACGTCCAAACAATTATATGCTAAATTAAAGGTGACACTCAAATAATTCCGAAATGCTGTAATTTGTGTCAAAATCTTGCCTGACCCTAATGATATGAGACTTTAAACTCGTATGACCCGATTTTATTGACATCATTGAAAAACTGGCCTTGTTATGGGTTATCCCTCACATGTCAATGTTTCTTTTTTTTCTGGGATTAGGCAATCCATTTTTCCTTTGCCCTGTTTAAAAGTCCTATTTTTATGTCATTCTCTACCGTAAAAATTGCTTTAAAACTTTTTTTTGAGAAATGTCTTTCGTCTTCTACAATTCCGACTTTTAGTTGACCCTCACGAAACAAAAACTCTGATAAAAACTTAATTAAATTTAAAATGAAGCTCCTTTCTATTAATTCAATTTACTTAATGAGTTGCTTCACACTTGCTAACAACTACAACAAAATCCCCTTGTCATAAGTTACGCTCCATACGTCATTCATCGCCAGTAACCAAAGTAATAACTATAAAACAGAACGACATACGCTCGTAATGGTCGCCATACGCAGACAATTAAAACAAAAGTTTATATTCTAGTTAACATCCTCCGTGCACGCTTGGCTATAGAAAGTTAGGAGCGTTACATCAGGATTCAAATTTGTTGTACAACAACAACACCAAGCTTTTCTTGGTGTTCGGCGACATGTAAATTAATTTTTCATAGTTAAAAATTCAAACACCGAAAAAGTACACCTAAGTCACCGTCAAGGAGAAGGAAGGATAGAAGATGGTATTGTTGTTGCTGTTTTTTATATTTCGTGCATAAATGGTTGCTGTTGTTGTTCTTGTTGTATGTACCCTCCAAGTCAAAGTAAATGCATTTGAATACTGGCGAGACTTGAGTTCTTTTTTCTTCACTTTTTTTGTGACTCTAATGCCAACGACACCTTGTAGTGCCCCGGAATTAATATCATCTCGAGACACATTTCTCAAAAAAAAAAAACGGACCAGCTTTCATGCAGCTACCATACCCATACAAGCCTCGACTAGGCACCACTTGCATGTGTTGTATCTACATGTGACAATGATGATGAAGTGCACTTCCGGAAACGTGACATTGAAACAATTTTATTAATATAGTGATGGGCCATGAAGAGCTGATGATGAATGTGCAGAAGGATGAATGACAGAGCGAACGAGCCAGTGAGTGAGTGAGTGAACGGTGCATCCATCATCGTCACCAGCCTTACATCTGCCTTGAGGGAGGGGACACGCAAAGTGCCAGTCTTAACCATGAGCTTGCATGAGTGGCAGCTTAAAGTACTAACTATCTGCATGACAATAATGAGCACGAACTAAGAAGCGAATGAACGTACAAGCGGCCCAGACTACCAGTCATCCAACCAACCGCCCAAAGGACCTCCCCAACAACAACAACAATAAAGATACCCAGATACAGTTACTTTACTTTGCAAGGCGTACTTTAGCAACAGACTCCTCATCTGCATCATCAGACTCTTAAGACTTAAAAGGTTTCCATAGCGGCCTGCTGACATGTTTTCAACTGAAATTAAAGTTTTTAGCCACTGCTGCGATGACTGTGTTGGTGGTGTGGGTGTGGGCGAGCACTGAAGGTGATGTTGACACCATCACCACAATTACTCTGAGTAGATGGTTTTCGTTGAAAATGTCATTTGTGGGGGTGTGTGGGCGCGCTCATGTATTGTGATATCCTCCATTGTGTTAGTGTCTTATCCATCAAGATATATATATAACAACAGGATATTGAGAACTTGACTTATTGGAAACTTAAGATGCAACAGAAAAGTGTGGGTGTTTGCGTGAGGGAGGAAAAAAGGATTCTACAAAAGGACAACGGGGAATTTGGATATTAATATTAAGGCTTGTGTTGTGAAACAAAGCCAGGATATATGAACTAAGAGAGATTTTGACTCGGATCGGATACGTATTAAATTAAAAGTTAAAAATAAAGTAAGCACATAATGATCACTTGTAGTACATAAATTCCGAATGTAATTTTCTTAAAAACTACTGTACCTAGATGTATAGTGTATTCTGAGATTTATAGTGGAATTTTGTGGAGAATATTTCTTGTCGTGACATCTTCTGCCTAAAATGAATTTTTTTGATAGTTTCAGGTGTGAACTCTAAAAACGTCTGAGTAAAAGTTGATCAAAAAATGAGGAAATATTTTCAGCCATCGAAATTCAATAAAATAAAAGAACTTACACCGCAACAGAAGGAAAATAGACTCAAAAGAGCTAAAAAGTTGCTTCGCTTGGCCGAAAGTGGTGAATCTACCCATGACAGGGACTCCCATATAAGAAGTAAATGGTCCAGGAACAACTATAGCAATCTCCAATTAAAATTATTTATTTCGGAGCCCTAAAATTACCTTTCGGAAATCTCGGGCAACTTGTATGAGCTAGGAACAAAAAACTGAGATTTACATTCAGGGTTGCCCATATTCGTCGGACCCATCTGGCAACGCCATAAATTTTGACAGAGATGTCACATCGCTTAATGACATACCGCGTTTGAAGCGTCAGTCCAAGCAGAAAACTCAAGTGAAAACTCAACGTGCTTTTAAAACATTAAAAAATATGAGAAGTGCGCCTTCTAAGAACACAATTAAGCGTTTATACGAAAAATGTTCGACTGGTAAGGCTCTTTCTAATCCGAAGAGGCCATATAAAAAACGTCTGAGAACGTGCTTTTAAAACATTAAAAAATATGAGAAGTGCGCCTTCTAAGAACACAATTAAGCGTTTATACGAAAAATTTTCGACTGGTAAGGCTCTTTCTAATCCGAAGAGGCCATATAAAAGTCGACCAAGGCGATCGGCCGAGAATATCGCTGCCGTACGAGCCAGTGTTGAGAGGTCCCCAAGAACATCCCAAAAACGCCGTTCTCAACAGTTGGGCATGGCTCGGTCCACTTTACAACGGATTATTCGCATTGATTTGTATTTGTTCCCGTACAAAATTCAATTGACGCAAAGAATGTTGCCTGCGGACAAGCCTCGTCGATTGGAGTGGGCCCAAAGGTCCGTCGAATATGGGCAACCCTGTAAAAGTTTAAACAAGACCAATAACTAACTAAATACCCTGTAGGTGGAATTTTAAAATGCGAGACATGGAAGCCGAACGAAAATCTAGTAAAAGCTTCAGCGAGCCGATGGCAGAAACCGTTTAATATTTTGGCAATAACTCCATTTTCCTATTGGAAGGGTGTAGGGTAGCACCTGAATTTTCGATTTTTAATATTTTAAATTTTTTAATTCTTGAATTTTAGCATTTTCGTATTAAAACAAATATAAAAACACCAGAACATTTCAAATTGGGACTCTTATAATAAAATTAGGTATAAAAAAAGATTAGGAGTACCATAGGAAACTCTAGGGAAAGCTTTAGGAAGACAAGAGAATATGTTGAGAGAGCTCCAAGATTATTCGAGACACGCTCTAAGAACCTAAAGTTTATTGTCAGGGGATTTATTGACACATTTATCAAGAAAATCTCAATATTTTGCAAACAATTTTATTTGGAGTTCCTTGATGCAGGGCCGAATATCTCTCTCTAAATATGCAATTCAATTCATTTTTTTTTTTTTTTTTTTTTTGTTTTTTTTGAATTGGAATTTTTATATTTTTTATACATTGTAAAATAAGAACATCTTAGAATTTAATCAGTTTGAGCTTCTTTCCTATTTTAAACCCTACTTTTTTTAAAGCCCACATACTTTCCACAATCCTGTTAGAACTCTTCGCAGAGGTGGAGTAAACATGCTCCCTTTCATAAAGACAATTTGTTTTTTTTTTTTTTTTTTTTGCCTTCTAGCTTGTTTTTGTTTTATTCTACTTGTTGTTTTTTTTTTTTTTTTCATTCTATATCTTTGACGATTTTATCAAGCGTGATATTTTTAACAAAGACACAAGAAATTGCTCACTTTTTTCCACAGACAATTCATGCTGACTTCAAAATGGCATTTCATCACTCGGCATGCACAAAGAAGCTAGAAGAAGAAAAAAAGAAAAGAGCGAGAGAGAGAGAACACACATAAAAATAAAGAAAAAATAAACTTTTGCACACAAACACACTCGTTCACTCACTTAATAACACCTGCTTTCACACTGACATTAACGCGTAACAAGCACGTAACACTGATCTTAGATAAACGATTTAAGGAAACGGATATGCACGCAATCCAATGATAACGAATAGAAATGAAATTGAGTAGAGGAACTTTTCGCAGGCACGCACCAAATGACACACACGCATAACAACACCTACTCTCTCACACACACACACACTTGAAGACATTTCAAACATGAGCATTTTATTGCATTTCCATATATTTTTTTTTTCTTCACAAAAAATGGCAAAGAACATTTGAGGAACTCCTCTTTCCACCAACGAAAAAGACAAGACTTTGCTTGTCAACACTTGAAGGTTTTTTTTGGGGGTTCTTGATTTTATGTTGATGCTTGCCTGACAACAAAGCCTTTTAATGACAGAATTCACTGTTTGGCCAGAGTTGCCATGTCATCGTGCCGGTATTACATACATGTATTTGGGTTGTAATCTGTATTCACTCAAAAAAAAAAAAAAAACAACAACAACAATTTCTCCCGTCATTCCAAAAGTGCATATTTTACTTGAGAGCTGTCACTGATAAAGGATCCAAGACAAATGAGTGCAGAAAAAAGAACAGCAAAAAAACGTGTGTGTAAAAATAAAATTAATTAAAAATGACGTAGTAAAGACAAAACGTTTTTTTTTGTTTTGGGAATGATGTTATGACAGGAACAGTGGGTGAAGATGGAAAAAAAATTATAATTTTTAATAAGAAGGGAACATTTTTTAAATATTGAAAAGAAGAAAACGTTTGTATTTTTCTAAAAACCTTAATAGGAAAATGTTATAGAGAACCCCCAGAAATTGGGGTTTACCTTATATCTGGGGACCTTACCAAAAAGTATACCGACATTTCATATCAATATTAAATGTGGCGAAATATATCTCTAATATTACAGGGTTAAATAAAAAAAACTGCAACAAAGTCAAACGCCATAATTTTTACATTTTTTTTTAATTTTATTAAATGACATCAAAAATGTCGGAAATAGCATCAAATTTTAGAATAAGTTTAGATTTGTTCGAATTGTTCACCTTTGGCACGAATTATGGCCTTCAAATGGCCAATGAAACCGCCACACGCTGCCCAAATGTTGCTCTGCGGTATTTTGGCCCATTCCCAGTGAAGCGCTTGCTTGAGGTGATCGACACTTTGATATTTTTTAGTGCCAACCTTGTTTTCCAAAATACTCCAGACACAATAGTCCAACGGATTGGTATCCGGAGATTTTGTTGGCCATTGTGCGCGAAATGAAGCGAGGAACCTCATTTTGTAACCATTATTGTGTGGCGCGTGCTAAGTGCGATGGTGCTGAGTCCTATTGGAATGTCCAAGGCTTTAAAACACCCTCCAGAATATTTTCACGATAATATTCGGCATTTATTCCAATACCACGGTCGATTAATACGAGCGGAGAGCGACCATCCGTCTGTTATGGCGGCCCACACCATCACCATGGCCGGCACTTGAGTTCTGGGGGTCAACCGAAGGTACACATTTTCAGCCGACCTCTTTGGCAAGTAAACACGATCATTTTGTTTGTTTACAAACTGCTGGACAACGAATGTTTTCTCATCGGAGAAAACCAAATTCGGCAGATCACCCACCACTTTCAGATCACCCACCACTTTATGAGCTGTCACTAGAATAATTTTAACAGCAGTCGGACGAGTGGCTTTGAAATGACAGCAGTCTTAAGTTGGTTGCAGTTTGTTCATCTTACCCTGTATATGAATTCGTGGCGTTTAGGTGAGATTTACACTTTTGATGCATTTTAGGACCTATAGTAGAATTTTATGACAAATAATTTTGTTGAATATTTAAAGGGTATTTTTAACCATATTTAAAAAAAAGACCAAAAAGACCAGCTTGAGGGTTAAAATTTCCGATATTAATAATCCTCGTTTTCTTATCAGTAATATTGCCGAGAACACTATATGCCTAAAATGCACGGATTCCAAAGAATACTCACTCGAAAATTCCAATAAATTTGAAAGAGGAGGTCACTTTGCAATGTTAACTCTGTGAATGTCGATACACATGTCTTCTATTTTAGCTCTACCTTCATAATCTACTGCATTTGACCTATAATTCTTAAAAGAATTTAAGCTTGTCGCCCAGTGTAATCGCCTTGGTGTGGCCTCCATACAATTATAGCCCTGGTCTTATATTTTTAAGATTTTAGTAACATTTTCCAAGTAAATATTTTAAGTTCATATCCTAGTATGAACTTAGAAGTAATCTCTAGACAGAGACCCCTAAATAGTCCTGGATCAACTACGACAATCCCTACAACGAATGTGTAATTAAAATTATTTATTTCTCTTTTTGTTTTTATCCTCCAATTTAAAAAGGAAAAACAAATGGAAAACTTTACTGCCATGGCACACTTTATGCATGAAGACCACAGCAGAATCCTTAGCAAGTAGTGCTCCATGGCAACAAAAACGAAAACAAAAGAGCATTCACACACAGTACCATTAAGAGGGAAAAAACCATGGAGTTTATATTCCAAGAATGGTGGTGAACGTTGGTGGCTATGGCTGGCGCCGTAACATTATTACTGCATGTCATGTCATATCCATTACTTTGCTGGAAAACAATACTGAGTGGAAAAAAATATTTCACTTTTTTCGCCTGCGTAACTTAAAGAATAAGGATAACTTCAACGAAGGACAAGTCCTTTAAATCGCATTTGTACTTGTGTTTTTTTTTTTCTCACAGCAAAGTAAACAAAAACAAAAGAAGTCATTTGTCATAGGCGACAGGTTCACGCTTTATGCCAAGATATTTTTTTTTGCTATGCCAGAACCCTTTTCAAATCACAACAATTATGAGAGTTGGAATGTCCTTTTTGACTGTTTATTTGAAGGCAACGCAACCTAAACTGCTTACCACAAATTCCTCTTACGCCTGTCAGCTTTTGCTAAATGACATGGGTAGCTGTAAAAGATCAGATCATGAAGATGTTTTTACACATATTTTAAGGTCTGATGGAATTATTTGCAAAGAAGCTAGAAAGATAAGGAACTGAACATATTTTGTGTAAGGATCTGAAAAAACCCGTATTATGGGCCGTTGAAAAATTTCCAACACAATAAACTTGAGTTTAAATAATTGGATCTGTATAAAGCAATCACAAAAGTTAATGGGGTAGACCAGAATTTCTTCTCACGACCCTCTATAATTGGATTGAAAGGACTTCTATACTTCCCCCTGCCAAGGACTTCTATAATTAAGAGTTCGCCAAAAGGACCAAACAAGACCTCCCAAAGGACATCCTCCCTTCAATACATGGAAATCCTCTCAAACGAATTTTAATAGTCCTCCCAAAAGAACTTCTCTAGTCCTTTCAAAGGACTTCTGTACAAAGAATCCTTTTCCAAAAGCTTTAACCAATAAAAAGTCCTCACATAGGAGTTTTATACAAAGGAGTCCTTCCACTGGACTTGTATACATAGAAGTCCATTCAAAGCACTTATATACATGAAAGTCCTTCTAAAGGACTTTTTTATACATAGAAATCCTATCAAAGGACTTCCATACATAAAAGTCCTCTTAACAGACTTCCCTTAATAGATGTCCTCACAAACGATTTTTATAAATTGAAGTCCTGTTAAAGACTTATCAAAGGACATATATTCAAAGAAATCCTATCAATAGACTTCCTCTCATCTCACAAATGACTTCTATACATAGAAGCCCTACTAAAGAACTTCCTCTCATCTCCCGAAGGTCCTACCAAAGGTCTTTTATATATATAATTCTTCTATACATCGAAGTCCTTCCAAAGGACTCCTATACAAAAAACGCTCTCAAATGTCTTCTATATGTAGGAGTCCTTCGAAAAGACTTTCACACATATAAATCCATATAAGGTACTTTTACACAAGGACTTCCCAAAAGGCTTCTATAGATAAAAGTCCTATCAAAAGGACTTCTGTAAAAAAATTTCCTATCAAAGAATTCTGTAAAAAAGTCTTGCCGAAAGATTTCCCTAAATAGAAAACCTTCAAAAGGTATATTATTTCAAAGGACTATCATACATGAAAGTCCTCCAAAAGGATTTTCATACATTTAAGTCTTTCTAAAGGACTTCCATACATGGAGGTCCCAAAGGACTTCTTTACATGGACGTCCTCCAAAAGGACTTCCATACATGGACGTGGACAAGGACTTCTATACACGAAAGTCCTGTTAAAGGTTTTCCATACTTAATAGTCCTACGAAAGGACTTCCATACATACAAGTTCTTTCAAAGGACTGTCACAAAGATGCCCTCCCAAAGGACTTCTTCACAAAAAAGTCTTCCCAAAAAACAAAGAAGTCCCCCAAAAGGACTTCTTGCATAAAAGTCCTCCCAAAAAAAACTTCTAACAAAGAAGTCCTCTCAATATACTCTTATACATAGATGTCCAAAGGTCTTCTATACATAAGCCCTATGCCTATGTCCGTTTATTTAAATACATTCTGACTTGCGATAAGATTATTCGAAATGTTGATTTTTAAGGGGAATGTACTGCAAGTTTGATCTCCAAAGTACTTCGATACACAAAAGTCCTCTCAAAGGACTTCTAGCATAGAAACCCACCCAAAAGACGTACACTCATAGAAGTGCTCCGAATATACTTTTATACATGGATGTACAAAGGCCTTCTATACATAGAAAACCTCTTAAGGAACTTATACACATAAAAGTCCTTCCAAAAGAATTTCTACAAATAACCAAACGCCTTCTTTACCTAAAAGTTCCGCTAATGGTCTTCTATCCTCTCCAAGAGCATTAATATAGAGAAGTTCTCCCAAAGGATATTTATACATATATGTTCTCTCAAAGAATTTCATACATATATTCCCCCAATGGATGTCCATCCAAAAGATGTTTACACATGGAAATTTCAAACACAAAAATTCCAAGGACTTCCAAAAGGCTTCTCTACATAAAAGTCATCCTAAAGAACTTCAATATATAGACGTGCTCTCTTTGAACTGCAAAACATTGAAATCCTCCCAAGGACTTCAATAATTTGTAAGTCCTCCCATCGGACACTTCCCAAAGGATCTCTATACAATAATGTCGTCACAAAGCATTTATGTACACTTTGAGGCATAGGACACATGGAAACAAAGAATTCCTTATGGCTTCTACAAAAAAGCCAATCTCTACATCCTCCCAAAAAGTCCTTCCAAAGGGATTCTGTAGGGCTTTCAGACACAGGACACAGTGTCCTAAAGGATTTCTGTAAACTTTGAGGCATAGGATACATAGAAACAAAGAATTCCTTATGGCTTCTACACAAAAAAGCCAATCTATATATCCTCCCAAAAAGTCCTTCCAAAGGGCTTCTGGAAGGCTTTCAGACAGAGAACGCATGGCAACAAGGAATTCTATAGGTTGTCTACAAACAGAAGCCATTCTAAACACCGAAGCCATTCCATAGATTTTAGGGAACTTCTAGTCTTTCTGATGGTTCCCACCCTCTTATCTCTTCTTCCAACTTTTGAATCCATTTTGCAAATTAGCCCCTTGAGCATTCCTTGTCATAATTCCTTTGAAAAATTCCTGCCCAACATTTTTCAATTAGCAATAATCATTTAGCACATGACCAGCATTATCCTTCGGCAAATTCTAAATATTTTTCAAAAATAATGCGGATTTACAATCAAAGATTAAAAACAATTTCCTCAAACAATTTCACATTAAATGGCCGAAAGTTTTCAATAACTTTTGATTGTTAAATGCAATGTAATTCCAAATATTTAAGGCCGAGCACAATTAACAAATCTGCGAAACGACGCAAACGAATCGAGCATTTAAAGGAAAACTAATCTTTTTCCGTTGTCTCTTCACTTCTGCTTTTTCTTTTTGTGTTGCTGTTTGGGGGATTTATTTTTTATTTTCATTTGCACACTTAATTTAATTCTGGAAATTCATTTGGTACGCAGCAAAATCTAAACGATTGCCTGGCACCCTGAGTACAGGAGAGAGAGGGAGGAGAAGAGCGAATGCGAGTAGGAGTAGAAATGAATCTCAACATTTCAAACAGTGCAAATAAACGTTTATTTCACTTAATTCGAAAAAAGAAGACAGCCAACAAACAACAAGGAAAACTTTCAAAAGCAATGAAGATTACATTTTCCGGGACAAGCTCTGCAAACAGACATAGACAACAACAACGAGAAAAGAAAGAGAGGCTCATCACATCTTATCTAAAAGGCCGTCAAAGTTGTTAAAACGTTTATATTCCCCTCGACAATAGACATTTAATTTTCTTTTGAAAATGTTTATTGCAACAGCATCAGCGGCGACGGCGGCATTTAGAAGAGTGGGACAAGTCCTGGGAAAAAATATACGACCAGAGAAGAAAATCTTTAGGGATCTGGTTTTGAAATGCTTCTTTCTTCTTCTTCTTCTGTTTTCTTACGTTCGTTGTGACTGATTTATATGTAGGCTATCGGGAAGTTTTACAATGCTTTAAAGAAAGCAGCAACGTTTCCTTTCCCATTGAAGTCAAAAGGATCAACATTTGATGTTTGTTGCGTCTGTGTGTGTGTGTGAGTGTTGCCTTTTCCTTTAGCTCTATTTGGTTTTGCCTGTTGCCAAATCCTGACATTTGGTATTTGGTATCTGTGCTGTTGTCATTGCTAAGTGATTCAATTGACTGACCTCTTTCTCAGCTTCAATAATCCGTTTGTGATTCAAATCAATTTCTTTGGCAAAAGGGCGAATGCAAATTTATTTGTTGTCTTTGTTTCGTAGTTTGTTTTTTTTTTTCATGGGCCCATCAATTTAATCGACTGGCGTCCATAGGGAATGGTTTTTTATCCACCTTAAGGAATTGCAATAAAGGAATACCCTATAAGCAGCAAGCTGGAATTTTTGGGGGAAAGTGGTGGTACTGCTATTTTCTGTAATTAGGGTTTTGAAACTTTTTATGGAATCGAAAGTTATTGGAAAATTTGTAGCGGTACTCCGAAACAAAGGTCTATGTTGAAATTTACTGCGAAGAGGCATTCTACGCCGCGAAACCCCAAGTTAAAGCCAACTAGAATGGAAAATAAGGTCAAGACCCTCGAAATAACTTATTTTCTTGATATACGTATGCAAGGTCTGGTATATTTATACAAGGTGAGATAAAAAAACTGCAACAAAGGCAAAGGCTATAATTTTTAGATTTTTTTTTTTTAAATTTATTGAATGAAAGCAAAAAATGTCGGAAATAGCATCAAATATTAGAATAACTTTACATTATTTCGAATTGGCCACCTTTGGTACGGATAATGGCCTTTAAACGGCCAATGAAACCGTCACTCTCTGCCCGCATGTTGCTCTGCGGAATTTTGGCCCATTCCCGGCGAAGAGCTTGCTTGAGGTGATCGACTCTTTTGTATTTTTTTAGTGTCAACCTTGCTTTCCAAAATACTCAAGACGCAATAGTCCATCGGATTCATATCCGGAGATTTTGGTGGCCATTTTACGCTGGAAATGAAGCGAGGAACCTCATTTTGTAACCATTCTTGGGTGGCGCGTGCTGAGTGCGATGATTCCTGTTGGAATATCCAAGATCTGTAGCCAAAATGTTTGCTTGCTCTTTAAAATATTTTCGCGATAATATTCGGTATTTATTCTAATGACAAGGTCGATTAATACGAGCGGAGAGCGACCATCGGCAGTTATGGCGGCCCACACCATCACCATGGCCGACGTTTGAGTTCTGGTGGCCAACCCAAGGTGTACATCTTCAGCTGACCACTTTGGCAAGTAAACACGATCATTTTGTTTGCTGGACAACGAATGTTTTCTCATCGGAAAATCCCAAATTCGGCAGTTCACCACTTTCGACCAATGGAAGCAACTCTTTAGCTCTTTTCTGAGTATCTTTTCTTTCTTTTGCGGTGTAAGTTCTTGCACTTTTTGGAATTTTCAATGGCCCGAGCTCATTTTTCAATATTTGCCTAATGGAATATTGCGATATGTTCAGCTCACGAGCCATTTTTCGGCCACTGCGACGCGGGTTTTGATCAAGTAGCTTCTTTACTTTTCGAACCATTCCTGCTATGTTAATGTTTTCTTCCATCCACTTCCTTAACGTCGGGCTACGCTACCAGTACCACGGTAACGAGCGATGGTGCGAGACACAAGAGATTTATTCACATTTAAATGCTGTAGTGCTCTAATTTAAGTGTAGAATTTAGTAGAATTTTAGGACAAATAATTTTGTAGAATATTTTGACTTGCGACGATCCCCTTCAAAGGGAGTTATCCACCATCCATCCTTTCTTGTCTCGATTGAGGTTTAAGACTTTTGACCAAAATAATCCCCTTATTTTGATCTAAAATGTTGCGGAATACACTATATATCAATCTTAATCCAAAATTTTCAAAAAATGAGAAAGAGAGGGGAGCTTGGTCTCTGTATTTAGGTTCCGATATTCATATCCATATTCAAACAGCCGATATTCATATCTTCTATTTTTAGCTCTTATTTCATAATCTTCTGGCCTTTCCTCTAATTATTTGAAGATTTGAATTTTGTCGCATATTTGAAGATTTATAAAAGGTCCATCTAAAAACATAGGAGTCTAGGATTAAAAAAATCCTTAAATAATTTTTTATATTTCAAAGCTAGATGGAAAAAAATATCCGAGGGGAATACCAAAACCGCCTCGAAGGTTCTGCAAATCCTACGGAATTCTGTGTATAAAACTTCTAGCAAAATATTAATACTTCAATAAATTATTTTGAAAAACGGATTTTTAATTTTAATTTAAGGACTCAAAAGGTCTCGTTTTTTGTAGGTTGATAAAATTCAAGGGATTTAATGAGACGTTAATTTATTAATTCGAACCCAGTTTGGTCATAAGTAGCACAAAAAACCATTAATTCTTCGTTTATTTTATTTTCTTCTCTCCTTTGGAATTTGACTGATTCCAAGAATCGAAAATCGTTTATTTACACTTAGGAAAACATTTCTTTAGTCGGAATTGCCGAAATCCATCACCTTAAATGTCATTCACGCCTAAAACAATAAAACTTCGAAACAAAAAGGATAACAATTCAATTTTATTTGGTATGCCATGTCCTGTCATCCTTAGAAAATAGGCTCATTTTCCCCCTATTCCATCACTTCCGAAAGCTGGGAAAATTTCTCGATTTTCCTTAAAGATAAAACCTCCGATAACACAACAAAATCTTTTAACTAGATTTTGTTTTATTGGAATTTCAAAGTACTTTTGTTTCAACGTTCTTCCAAACGAAATAGATAAAGAAAGGCAAAAAAGGACAACGTAAATATCAAAAGTAACCCAATCGATGATGATGGCGACGATGAAGATGAAGATGATGCTGATGATGAATGAAAAACGTTTACAATGGATTTGTTTTATTTTTTCTGTCATTGTTAGTTGTGTTTTTATTTTTTCCTTGTTGGCCATACATTGTCAAAGCAATGGAGTAAAAATATGTCAGGCTATTGTTTTTTTCGTGTTTTTTCTTCGTCCTCTTTTTTCTGTTTTTTTTATTTTTCTATTTCGTCTTTTTTACTATTGTTTTTAGGCCTGAGGCTAAAACCTTTGTCATTTGTTTTGCTCTTTTGAGCTTTTAATCCTTTTTATGTGTTGCTGTGTCAATGTATTGAATACCGTTATTTTTTTCTCTCAAATCTGAGGGCGTACAATGTAAAGCAACAGCAAAAACAACAAAAAATGGCTGACACTGTAGTTTTGTTTGCTTGAATCTCTGCCCCGGATATATCACCGACTTGACAATGTGATAGTTGGCAATTTTTACTGTTGTAAATCTCTTGTGGCTCAGCCCAAAAATTAACATCTGTCACAGCGGCTGGATTAAGGTTGTTGTGTTCGAATGTGAATATTATTGCGTGTGATGTGAAGGGATTGGAGTTTTTTTTTTATTTGCAATACAACATGTCATATAGGGAGAGAGAGAGGAATGCAAAAAAGCGGTAAATGATGAGAAAAAAATGATGTGGAAAAGGAGGGAAATGTTGCAAAGCCTAGCCATAGACATTAATGGTTAAATGTTAGGTTTAAAACTAATTCTTCATAATTTGAGGAAAAGTACTAAATATGTGTGAGATTGATCCTCTATCTTCTATAACCTTGGGAGGGCACTTCATACCATCGTTTTAGATATTGTATGACGATTGGGTATAACATTCGAATCTTTATGGTCTATTTAATCATAAAAATCAAAAAATTGCGAAAGGAGTTAATTGTGGATATCATCCATATACGGAAATTTTTACATTGTAGAGGGTATAGAAAGTTCGACTTACAATCTTATATCAGGTACAAAAATGGCGAAATCAGCCCTCTCTTTTTGATTTTCAAGAAAAATAGCCTAAAAAATCTAATTTCGAAGGGGGCTCGGATCACCTAGGCCGGATACGTTGCTTCCCTCAACCATAAACGTATTTCGTCGAAATAACGGTTTTAAGACCCTATATCTATTTGGACCAAATCCCTTTCAGGACATTTAGAGTCCTTTAAGGGGTGTCCGTTTGTCTATCTGGCTGATGCTCATGATAACTCTCGTACCCGATTTCGTCCAATTTGTGTACATCGTAATATTATTGTCAAACCTAGATCGAGTCCGGAGATGGGCAACATTGGTCAACTCCTTCACCCACAAAAGATCACCATTTTCAAAGATAATAATTTACCTCATATAAAGAGAAAGGATCATTCGATTTTGCTCCAAATTTGCAAGTCCCAATATTTTTGTCAGTGCCAGGTCAGGTGCGAAAATAAAGAATATCGGCCCACTACCCACCGAAAGTAGAATTTTCAAGTTTTGCATGTGCGCCAGTCTTGGTGTGTAGGCCCGTGAATAGGCTGGGTTTCTGGAAGTTCGTACGAAAAGGATTGTACTAAAACGTAATTAACTAGTAGAACTAAAACGTACTTAAAATTTAATACTTTGTATTGGACAAACAGAATTAGCTAGACTTCTAAAATTTGAAATGAGAGTTCTTGATGAAATACAGGGTAGATGTACCAAATTCGAACTTTAATGTTACGAAAAGTCCTAAAATGGTCCTTAACTCTTAAAATGGTACCATCTGTATTATGTGAATGGATAGAGCTATATTAAAAACAGAAATAGCCAATACAGTCCATATCCAAATATACAAATATCAGACTTATGTCAGATACGAAATTGACAATATTAGCCCACTATGTCGGAACCACTCCTAAATATATCAAAAAAACAATGCTCAAACTTCTCGACCGGATTCTTAAAAATTATTCCCGAGGACTTTTTTGGTAAAAATATTCTTAAGGACTTCTCATATATATCGCTGTTAAAGTAAACAAGAAGCAATGAACCACTGTCAGAATCAACAAACAATGACTTAGGTGGGCCATACATCATTTCTAGTCACCCCCGCCTCCTCCATCAAGTGCTATTTTAAAACAAAGAAAACATTCAAACCTCTTGAACCAAAAAAAAAAAAACTAAACTGAATATATTATTCTCCTTCGAAACGCATTGAATTGCAAATGGCTTTGAAGGTTAGGTCAACGCTTAGCCCAAAAATAACAAGAAAACACAACGAAACTTGTTAAAGGATTCCTTTTGTTTTAGAAATCCTTAAATACAATACCAAAAAAAAAAACGATTACATTTTTTTGAAACAAATAGACAATGGCAGCAGTCAACGGAAAATAGATGAATAAACGACCACAATACCGTTGGCAAGTGTTAAGATGCGGGTATAAATGAAAAAAAAAAAAAACAGAAAAAAATACGGAAAGGAATTGAATTTTGTATTGAAATACAATACTTGGCTTAAGGAAACTTAAGGGGCGTTTCCTAGACTTTGCTGGGCTAATGTCAGTCAGCCAGTCACACAGTTATAGAACTTCTTTTGACTTTGAAACCGAAAAGATATTGAAGGTTTTTGCTTTGCTTTTCTTAAGAAATCCTTGTTATCCTTTCGAAGTTTTCAAAGGAGTTTTGATTTCTGGTTCTTTCAACGTCAAGGAAATAATAATATAATATTTTCTTCTTCTTTTTTGCATATGTTCTCCACTTTCATAGGTATCCCGATGGTTGGTTGCTATTTTTTTGTTTCTCTATTTGCAATGTTTTTTTTTTATTTTCCATAACATATTGACATTGTGAGCGACATATGCTGCAAAGCTGGCAAAATTTGCTGCAGCCTTAACCAAAATGCTACTTTGACTTTTCGTGCCAGTGAATGGAATGGCCGTTCGGTCATATCCTTTGACTTGTCTGGCTTTTCCCCTCCTCCCCCCTCCGTAGTTGTTGTTCAATATTTTCTTGGCTTTCCGCTTGTAAGGGATTTCATTGAAAGGAATCCTTTGAAATGCGGTTGTTGCAGATTTTTGTTAGAATTCCAGTTTTTTTTTTTTTTGCATTTTTGTGGTTCTTTTTCCTCCCTAGCCATCAAAAGTTATTCTTCAACGACGAAACGAAAAAAAAGCCAGTTATGTAAACGTGATGTTGTAAAACTTTTTCTTGTTATAAACCATAAATTCTAGTTATATTTATTTACCTAATGTTTGTTTTTGTTTTTCTCGTCTACTTCCAGTGCCAAGTAAACCACAAAATCTCACCGTCCTCGATGTAACGGCGACCAGCATAACCATGTCTTGGCATCCGCCAAAAAATCAAAATGGCGCAATTGCCGGCTATCATGTCTATCACATACACGAGAATCAAACGGGTGTGGAAATTGTTAAGCGCAGTGCTGCCGATTCGGCCATACGCTTTGAGCTGCCAAAATTAAGTAAGTATTGAGATATTAATATTGGAATTTTTGGGTTTGGGGAATGATATTCAACGGAGAAATGGGTTTGAAGATAAGGGGGTAACTGACATTTGGAATCTACTAGGGGAAACAATTTGTGGGACAAAACAGATATTTTCTAATTATTTCTGGAAAACTAAAATAGAGCTAAAAATGGAGAACACGCGCATCGGCGGCGCTTTATATGGCGAAGTAACCCAAGCTCCACATCTAATACATTTCCTTCGGCAATACAGGGTGAAATAAAAAATTGCAATAAAATCAAACTCCATATTTTTATTTTTTTTTTTTTAATTTCATTAAATGAAAGCAAAAAATGTCGGAAATAGCATCAAATTTTAGAACAAGTTTAGATTTGTTCGAATTGGTCACCTTTGGCACGAATTATGGCCTTCAAACGACCAATGAAACCGTCTCATGCTGTCCGAATGTTGCTCTGCGGTATTTTGGCCCATTCCCGGCGAAGCGCTAGCTTGAGGTGATCGGCACTTTGGTATTGTTTAGTCCCAAGCTTATTTTCCAAACTACTCCAGACACAATAATCCAACGGATTGGTATCCGGAGATTTTGGTGGCAATTGTGCGCTAGAAATGAAGCGAGAAACCTCATTTTGTAACCATTCTTTGGCTCTGAGGGCGATGGTGCTGAGTCCTGTTGGAATGTGTGCCCATGGCTTTAATACACCCTCCAGAATATTGGTCATTATTATGACGCCTCGGTCGATTAATACGAGCGGAGAGCGACCATCGGCTGTTATGGCGGCCCACACCATCATCATGGCCGGCGCTTGAGTTCTGGTGGCCAACCGAAGGTGCACATTTTCACCCGACCTCTTTGGCAAGTAAACGCGATTATTTTGTTTATTTACAAACTGCTGGACAACAAATGTTTTCTCACCGGAGAAAACCAGATTCGGCAGTTCACCACTTTCGGCCAAGCGAAGCATCTCTTTAGCTCTTTTGAGTCCATTTTCTTTCTGTTGCGGTGTAAGTTCTTGCACTTTTTGGAATTTCAATGGCTTTACCCCGAGCTCATTTTCAAAATTTGCCAAATGAAATATTGCGATATGTTCAGCTAATAAGCCATTTCTCGGCCACTGCGCCGCGGGTTTCTTTATTTTCGAACTCTACCGTATAAATACCACAATTATATATCCAAAATTTTGTCGAAATCGGTTCACATTAAAAAATTTCTAATACTTAGTCTTAAAATTCTAATATGGATTTATTTATTTATTATTATTATTATTTTTTTTTTTTTTTTTTTTGCTTTTGTTAGTTCTGGAAAGTTTTCTTTCAGTTATGAGTAAAACTTTCTTCTGTGGCTCACCTTTGAGTAAATTCATCAAATTAATTGTTAATAAATACGATTTCAATTATTTAGGTTTAGATTTTTAAATGCATATCTTGTTTGTTCATCATCCAACATTCAACTCCCCAAAAAAAAAAACCATGGAATACCCCATAAGAACCATTTTCCCCTGGTTCACATAATTGTTATGCGAACTTTTCCTTTTTAATATTATTTATTGAATTTCCATTTTTTACGATGTTCATAATGGACTTTCATTAACATTATAAGAAGACTCCCTATTGTATTATTATGCGCTGGAAAAAAATCCACAGGCTTATGTTTAAAAGCGAAAACGCTCATTGACAAGGAACGACAATGAAAGGCCATTCCCACAGCAAGACTTAAAAGTTTACTCTATTGTCATAATAATCTCATTTGTTTAATTATTTTATGACAAGACATTTCGTGGCGATTGCAGGACATTGTTTTATATTTTTTGTGGGGCTATAGTGGAAATGGGAAAATATTAGGGTGGCCAGATGAGATATGTCAATTCCCCTGACTATTAGCAAAGAGAAAAATCTTTTTCCAAAATCAAAAGTATTTTTAACAAACTCAAAATTTTATGAAAGCCTGATTGACCTGATCTTTTATATCCAACCAAATAATGCATAATTTTTATTAAAAAAATATCTGGTCACCCTAATTTAAATTGTTGCTCGATTTTCTCACCATTCCAACACCACCACCCCACGGCCAATAAAACTGTTCACTGTTGTGGTCTCCTTGGTGTATTATCCTTTCACATTTCATTACAATCACATTAAACGTTATTAATTCGGACCAAAGTATTTTTACTGTCACTACCCATTGTGGCCAATTGTTGTCAAAATACAACAGCAACAACAAAAACCATGCAAATAATGTACATACAACGTGAAAGCTTTTTACTCTCACTGCACTCTCACTGTAGATCGTATTGTTGGTGTGGTTGTTGTTGTCTTTGTTATATACATAAATGGACATGCATAATAATGGACAACAATGGCTTTATTCGATATTTGGTGTCGGGGGTAGTGGTGGTAATGGAGAAATATTTCCATCTACCGATGACAATGTCACTGATACCACCGCCACCAGCCAACTGTCATTGACTGAATATCCTGTCTGCTGTTGCTTTTGTGTTGCATAATTTCCATAGAAAAATCCCGGTATTCGCGGATGACTCCCCAAATACTGACATCACCTCCCTCCCCCCATGCCCCACCACAGTGTGACATTGCATGGCCAGTGGTTTTGTACTCCTGGCCGAATTGCCGCAAAGAATTTCTGTGCAATTATTAAGCCAAACAAGCGACGAGGCAAAATACAACCCTGCGAGTATTAAAACAACACCAACTACAACAACGCTAACAAGGACATTGGCCAGAATCTTGTTGGTCTCCTGGTTATGGTCACTGCCTCTGTCATGTTGAGCTGGCGGGCAAACTACTAAGGATGGTTGGGTTGATGGTGGTCTTGTACAATGAAGCTGTTGTTCACAACACCTCACCCCACCCCATCCTCCTCCTCTTGGCTTCGTTGCCAATGCAATAATTATTAAATATGAAAATTTAATGTTAATTAATACTCTTAGCTGATTAACATAAAAATACATATGGAAAATTGAGTCAACAGAGTGGAAATTACAAAAGCTAACATGGTCAGCATACATTGGTGTTGTAGCTGTAGCTGTTATATGGCCACCAACCCAAGCCACCATTGCTGGATTGGTTCGGAACTTATTTGGAAGCGCAGTAATGTGCAAACATTTTACATAATGAGAAATAGTGTAATGCCACGGCACAAAAACTGAACAAAACAATGGAAAAAAAAGAGTGAAGCACGGGAAAAAATAAACTCCAAAAGCTGATTATATAGTCAACGAGACTTTAGAATAACAGGCGAGCCAACTGAGGAATATTTAATGAGCAGTGGTTGTGAAGCGGAGAGAGAGAGAACGAAAATTTTACAAATATTGGAACATATTTGGGGGTAGAGATTTATTTATTTTTTGGTGATTGGTTAATAAATGGAAGTAACTCTGTAGAGGACAAATATTAAACAAGAACCAGTAAGGAAAGGAGAAAAGTCGGGCGGGGCTGAATATATGATACCCTATACCACTATGCATATTAAGCTGAGAGGAAATAATGATATATATATATATATATATATATATATATATATATATATATATATATATATATATATATATATATATATATATATATATATATATATGTATATTACGGCTAAAAATCGAATAGAATAATAAATTTGACATAGGTATTTTTTTCAGCTCCTATGTGGTCTCTAACCAAATATCATTGCCATAGAGTGACTTATGACTTTGAAAAACGTTAAATATAAAATCCACAGAAAAATATAGGAGTTTAGCAGTGTCTGAAGCAATTTAGTTCCAACATGGGAGACTCTATTGTGGTCGAAAATCGATCTTATGATCCAAAATTCAACCTGATTGAACAAACTTTGCAAATTAGAGGGATTTATATATGGTAGCTATATCAGAATCTGACATAGTTCTTATATAAAGATACCCCCTGAACCTGGAATTTCTCGAAATATATACTTATATTAAATATATAATTGGACAAACTTAGCATTCTGATTCATTGACTCCAAATTAGAGGGATATATATACAGGGTGGGATAAAAAAACTGCAACAAAGAAAACGCCATAATTTTTACATTTTTTTTTAATTTTATTGAATGAAAGCAAAAAATGTCGGAAAAAGCATCAACTTTCAGAACAAGTTTAGATTTGTTCAAATTGGTGACCTTTGGCATGAATTATGGCCTTCAAACGGCCAATGAAAACGTCACACGCTGCCCGAATGTTGCTCTGCGGTATTTTGGCCCATTCCCAGCGAAGCACTTGCTTGAGGTGATCGACAATTTGGTATTTTTTAGTGACAACCTTGCTTTCCAAAATATTGGTATCCGGAGATTTTGGTGGCCATTGTGCGCTGGAAATGAAGCGAAGAACCTCATTTTGTAACCATTCTTGGGTGGCGCGTGCTGAGTGCGATGGTGCTGAGTTCTGTTGGAATGTCCAAGTTCTGCGTGCCCAAGGCTCTAATACACCCTCCATAATATTTTTCGCTTTACCCCAAGCTCCAAATAGAATATTGCGATTTGTTCAGCTCATAAGCCATTTTTCGGCCACTGCGACGCGGGTTTCGATCAAGTCGTTTCTTTACTTTTCGAACCATTTCTGCTGATGTTACTGTTTTCTTCCGTACGAAAGCATTTTGGTGAGAATTTTCCAGAAAAAAAATTATTCGTGATGGAATTCAAGCGTGATAGTATGATGTCTTTATATTTGGCTGGAAAATCACAAGTGGCTATCGTTAGAGCACTCCAGCATTTAAATGTGATTAAATCTTTTGTGACTCGTACCAGCTCTCGTTACCGTGATACTGGTAGCGTAGCTCGACTCCAAGGAAGTGGAATGAAGAAAACAGCAACATCAGCAGAAATGGTTCAAAAAGTAAAGAAGCGACTTGATCGAGCTGAACATATCGCAATTTTCCATTCGGCAAATATTGAAAAATGAGCTCGGGGTAAAACCATTGAAATCCCAAAAAGTGCAAGAACTTACACCGCAACAGAAAGAAAATAGACTCAAAAGAGCTAAAAAGTTGCTTTGCTTGGCCGAAAGTGGTGAACTGCCGAATTTGGTTTATTCCGATGAGGAAACATTCGTTGTCCAGCAGTTTGTAAACAAACAAAATGATCGTGTTTACTTGCCAAAGAGGTCAGCTGAAAATGTGCACCTTCGGTTGGCCAACAGAAATCAAGCGCCGGCCATGGTGATGGTGTGGGCCGCCATAACAGCCGATGGTCGCTCTCCGCTAGAAAAAATGCCGAATGTTATCGTGAAAATATTCTGGAGTGTGTATTAAAGCCGTGGGCACGCAACATTTTGACCGCAGACCTTGGACATTCGCACTCAGCACGCGCCAACCAAGAATGGTTACAAAATGAGGTTCCTCACTTCATTTCCAGCCCACAATGGCCACCAAAATCTCCGGATACCAATCCATTGGATCTTTGTGTCTAGAGTATTTTGGAAAGCAAGGTTGGCACTAAAAAATACCAAAGTGTCGATCACCTCAAGCAAGCGCTTCGTCGGGAATGGGCCAAAATACCGCAGAGCAACATGTGGACAGCGTGTGACGGTTTCATTGGCCGTTTGAAGGCCATAATTCGTGCCAAATGTAACGAATTCGAACAAATCTAAACTTATTCTAAAATTTGATGTTATTTCCCACATTTTTTGCTTTCATTCAATAAAATTAAAAAACGAATTAAAAATTATGGCGATTGACTTTGTTGCAGTTTTTTTATCTCACCCTGTATATTTAAAAATTGGATCCTTTGTGGTGAAGGTACCAGAAGGAGTGGGCGGATATATCACAAAACATCTTGTGTTAGTACGGGTAATGGGATGAGCGAAATCTGAAGTGAACCGGATGCTTATTTCGGATTTTACGATCGTTTTGGTTATTCAAAATTTAGGAATGGTCCGATATCTACCATCTTTGTAACAGGCCTCGTGTTGATAGAAATATTGAGATGTGCCAAGTCTGATAAGAGTTTAAATCATTCAAAATTTTGATCCTCTGTGGGGGAGGTACTTGATGGAGTGGACCAATCTTGTCCATTTTCGCACCTGACCTAGCACTAATGCAAATATTAGGATTTGCAAAGTTATAGCAAAATCAGATTATCCCGTATCTTTCTGTGCAGTAAATTATTGTCTTTTAAAAAGTTGACATTTTATTGGGAAGGTACCAGAAGGAGTAGACCGATATTGCCCATCTCCGAATTATAAAATTTATTTATTTTTTTATTAAATTGCCAAAAAAATGCCGGAATATTTCCTTTTTCGAATTAATGACCATATTTTTTTATTTTCAAGGGGTTCCAATATTTTGGTGACTTCGAGGCTAGAAATCCCTTTTGATATAAGTATATATTTCGAAATTGACACTTTACAACAGGAAATCCCAAGTTCTCGTACCGATCACTTGCTTAGGGATTAACATTTTCGATCAAAATAATCCTTGTATTGTTATCATGTATTGCAGAAGATACTATATACCTAAAAGGTAAGGTAAGGATTCCAAAGGATCTTTATCAGAAAATTACAAAAAAAAGTGGAAGAGGGGGGAACTTGCCTCCTCCATTAAGGATTCTTTGCAATCTTAATTGTTAAAACGCCGATACACTTGATTTTAATTTTTAAGCCATTCTGTCATAATCTTGCTCTCGATTAGCTTCCCCAATGGTGCCAATGTTAACTCGACAAAATTGTCCTTATGCGAGAAGAGGACAAACAATATTTTTTTCGAATGTATTAAATTGTACCACTTGTTTTTTTTTAAATAATTTTTAATACTTTTTCTTTATTAATCAATTTCCACCCACTCTTACTCTTTTCCAGAACCCTTCACCGAGTATCGCATCAAAGTGAATGCTTTCACTACCAAGAACGAAGGTGAATCTTCGGACATAATTGTTCAGCGCACCGATGTCGGAGTGCCAAGTGCTCCAATTATTGTCAATTTGACATGTCACTCGCAGGACTCATTAACGATACGCTGGAAACGTCCGTTGGAATTTTACAATAATATTGATTTCTACATAATTAAAACGAAAATTATGGGTCAGGATACGCATCGTGACATACGGATAAATGCATCTGCCAAGGAATTGGAGACGGCGGTGAGTGTCCTTTTTGGAATTAAGTGTGTTTTTTAATTGTGTGTGTGTTTTTCATTTGAAAATGAAAATGAGTTATTATTGTTTTAATGTTTAAATAAATTGCAACGTTTATTTATTTTCTTTTTTCGATGATGGGTTCGATTGAGTCCTTAAAACACATTTTTTAAATTCACACACAATAAATTTTCTGAATAATTGTCAATCATAAATAAATCGAAAATAGACTTTGATTTGGTCGATTCCAAATTATTAAAAAATCTTTCATAAAAATGTAATGGGGTCCATGATCTGATCAAAACTCGAATGAAAATAAAAGCTTGAATATATCAGGCTACTAATTCTGCCACCTTCCCACAAATCCCCGTTGGTAAAACTAAGTATTGCTTTCTAATTTGCTATATTTTCTCAGTTTTTCGTTCTTTTATTGTTTATTTATAAATGTAGAAGCAATTTTGAAATTTCGCAACATTCTCAGCTACAGTCGATGAATGAATTGAGAACTTTTCCCATTTTTACTTTCAACCTCTTTTAATACCCCCAGCCATATGGTTACAGAGAGTATATATCATTTAATACGGCCATAATCATGCCTCGAAATATCGGTATTAAACCCTAGGTATTTTTGGGCCAAATCCGTTTCAGGACATTTGGAGTCGATCTAGCGATGTCCGTCCGCCCGTGCGTCTGGCTAGTGCCCACGATAACTCTCGAAGGGAGTATCTGGTTTGATCCAAACTTTGTACATCGCAATATTATTGTCAAACTTAATTCGAGTTCGGAGATGGGCAATATTGGTCTACTCCTTGTGGTACCTTTCACACAAAAGGTAGAAATTTTCAAAGAAAATAATTTGCAGCACAAAAAGAGAAAGGATAATACGATTTTGCTCCAACTTTGCATATCCTAATATTTGCATGAGTTCTGAGATAGGTGCGAAAATGGGCAACATCGGTACACTCTATCCAATACCTCCTACACAAAGGTTCAAGATTTTGAATAATTATAATTCTTATAAAATGTAATGTAAGAGCCCGATTGTCTTTAAATTACACATATCACAATATTTTTATTAACTTATGGCCTGGTGTGAAGATGGAATATATTGGTCCACTCCATCTGGTGACTAGGCGGCTAGAAATCTTATATGAATATGTGATTTAACAAAATTTATAATCTCGCTTAAAATTGGATATAACTGTTCGATTTCTTTCAAATTTTGTCCATATCAATAATTTTATCTGTATTCGATGAAGTAGAAAATGGAATACTTCATTCCACTAGGTAACAGTCACGCATATATCCACATTTTCCAAAAAAATTGATCTTATCTGATATAAAGTATAGGAAGTAGTCGATATAGTCCAAATCTGGCACGTTTTACTATTTATATCAGTCTAAGGTCAGATACGAATTGATCAATATTGGCCAACTGCTTTGGAACCTCCCCCATAAAGGGTAAACAATTTGAATAATTATAACTCAAGGCTGGGGGTATACATCTGTCGACAATACCGACTGATACTATTTTACTTGTTCCCATTAATTTCAAAACAGTTTCAAATATTTTTTATTTTAAATCTTTTTAATAATTTTTTTTTTAATTATTTTAATTAAAAATAAATGTTCATCACTCAATTTATACTCCCACGTCTGCTGCTTTCTTATTTCTGTTTATCTTTCTCTCAGTTTATTATTGTTATTCTCTTACTGTGAATTCATACTCTCTTGAGTAATTCGGTTCGCTCCAGTTGATGAATACATTGAGAACCTTTCTCTTCTTTGTTTTTTATTTCCAACCTTTTTCAAAAGCGTTCCATTGAGATGAAAAGTGATTCAAATTTATATATATTTTTAATAAAATATTCATCAATTAATTTATTAAATTGATACTGTATCAATGTTACAACTTCAATCTGTGAAAATCCAACAACTTTTTCCCAACAATTAAAAAAAGCCGAATAATGAAATCGTTACAAAACACATTCACAGCTAAGTTTTTGCTGCCCGGACCATACTGGCAACGTTTAGAAAAAAAAAATAGCTAATGAAAATTGAAAACTGAAATTTTCTGCTGTTCACAAAACCGACACAAAATTGTTTGCAATACCGAGAATAGGTGTTAAGTTTTAGGATTTTGTTGCTAGAAAATTTCCTGTTTCCACGATAGAAATTACATATGTGAGCAGAGGATCGCAAGCAGAAGTATCCAACCCACTCCACACTACCCCCACAGGAACGGCATTTCTGCTGACGTGGATGTATGTGTGCATCATAGCTTTAAAAAACTGCCAAAACTTTGTTTATATTTCTATATTGGAATATAGTTTCCAAAAATATTTTCATATTTTTGCCAATTTTTGGGGTTTCATCTCTCCTCATTTTTTCTCTCCCTCTCTATATTGGCAGAGGAAAAAGTTTTTAGTTACAAAAATCTAATATAGAAAATAATTTTGCTGAAATGTTGAAAACTAAGAGAAAAAAACTATTGCTGGCATAGAAACTTTGTTGTTGAGTCTACTGCATGGCAGTGGAAAAAATAGTATATCTTACAACAAGATTGGCATACATGTTGTTTGTGAGGTGTTGCCATGAGTGTGAAAGTATTTTTAAATAAAGAAAAGATTTTTGTACAGAAAAAAAAACTCACATACATAGAAAAACAACAACGGTATGGCAAACCCTAAAAGAGAGCTCGCTAAGAGTAGAATCAGCTCGATTTCGAACAAATGTTGCTCCCACTCAAAAACGAGATGAACATACTCACTCCTATACGAGCAACATGGAAAAATTGGGTTTGCTTGATTTTTTTCTTCTCCCAGGAGCGCCCCCTCTCCAATGCCAGTGAGTTTTACTCTTTGTACAAATTCGAGGGAGTTATTCGTTCCAAGAGCTCGTGTTAGGCCATTTTAGTGCTACAAATGCATATTTTTTATTTTTGATAAAATTTTCTAATCATAACTTCATACTTCGCATTCAGTTTAAAGACTTTCCAGGTTTTAGAAGTCATTATTAAAATTTTTCATTTTTGAAAAGAATAATAGGATTATTCTTATCTTTTACACCAAAAAGTCGTTCAAAATTGTTAATTTTAATGTTGACCGAGGGGAATGGTAGTAAAATCATTGCAGAATGGACCCACATCCATTTTTTTTTTGTCCAAGAATATTTCAACGTCTCCATATGTAAACCCAAAAAACCAACAACAGCTGTATCCTAAGACCAAGTCACAGATGCATTACCATTCTTTTTATACAGTTACTTATTAAAAACCACCCTAGGCACCAACAATGAGCTCGATAGCAAATTCCAGAATTCCATTTCTATCCCAACACCCAACGGCACCTCCTTTTCTCAACCACAGACACCAATCAAATTTCAGGTTGTCTGCTCTCTCTCTTTACCCAATAGCGAAATAGTACCAGATTGTACTTTTCGTACAATATGTACTACTTCCAAAACCACCTTCATATCTCAATACCAGATATCAACAGAGACCTCAGTGTCAAAGTTGTGTATAACAGCACAATTTATTCACCCAAGACAAAATTTAGTACCACTTTGTATTTTGGGAACAAATATAGAATGCATTTTAAAATGCCGCTAAATCTCAAACACAGACACCATCAGTGATCCTAAAATCAAATATCAGATTTTTATCTCTATCGCTTCACCCAATACCAACTATAGTACCATTTAGAACTTTTCGTACAATTAGACTTTGCAAATGTGTTCTGCAGAGTCTCCTCCATATCTCAATTCCAGATACCGATAAAAACCTCAATATCAAATTTGAGGATTGCAGCTCTATCCCTTTACCCAATACCAAATGTAATATCATTTAGTACTATTCGTAATAATTAATATTAAATTAATATTACATTTTAAGATTCCAGCTCACACATATCCCAATTGTACCAAATTTAGTACCCATAAGTACGCATTTCCCAAACTTCCTACATATCCTAATCCTACTCCAAATGTCCAAACCTACCTAAATACCTCAATCATACAGTTTCAGGTTCACCACAATTCCAATTTGCACCAAATTTAATTCAGTACACATAAGTACGAATTTTCAAAATTATCCACATACCACAGTCCTAAAATGCAATAGTAATCTCATTTCTAAATTTCAGAATTCCAGCTCTATCGGTTCACCCAAATCGAAATTGTACCAAATTTAACACCAAATTTAGTACTTTTCGTGCACATGAGTAGAAAATTTCGAAAACCTCCTCCATATCCCAATCCTACACTCCGCTAGTGATGTTAATTTGAATTTTCAGTATTCCAGATCCATCCGTTCCTCCAAATTCAAATTGTACTTAATTTAGTACCGTTTAGTACTTTCGTATACATAAGTATACACTTCCAAAACTACCTCCTTACATCGACTCTACTCCTCAAGCTTGATTTTATTCTTCTATATTTTTATGGAACATTCATTCAATTTACAAATTGTAAAATTTTTACCATTCAATTCCAAATCGATTTCCGCTAAACAACTCTTCTCATACAAGAAAAGCTCTTCACATTCTATTTTTTTTTTTTTTTTTTTTTTTTTTGAAATTTGAAATCTCGACCAAATGTATTTAAAATAATAAAACACATATGCATATAGAAATGAGTGTTTGTGTGTGTGTAACGCGAATCGCAATGCTCTCAAATTAATCAGAGCATTTTTGGCAACATGAATATGCATGAATCGGCAAAGAATATGAATCGGCGGAGATACAGATATGCACATATTGATGTGTGTATGCCGATTCCATAAAAATATATAAAAAATACATAAACACACACACACACGGACACACACCCAAATCCCATACATATTTGATATATTGTTGGCGTTTACAAACGTCAATGTGCACACATAAACATTTTTCCGTTCGACTGTGAAAACATTTAAAAGCCTGCGATATAAAGTTTATCCTTTCCGGAATGGAAAAATATAACTGATGACTGTGAAGGCAACAACGGCAACAACAACACCAACATCAGCCTCAACAACAATACCAACAAAGCATCAAAATCATAATCAAAGTTTGTTTTCGATCGTTAGCACATATTCAAATAAAATTTGATGCAATATTTGTTGGTATTGAAATAAAATAAAAACAAACGCACCGACACACAGAATCCCTCACTCACACACACACATGCACAGAAATGTAAAATAAAACCCTTCATATATTTGTATGTGTTTTTTTTTTTTATTGGGGAAACAAATTCTGTGTACTGTTGCAAATATTTAAATATTTTTCGTTTTTTCTGTTTCTTTATTTCTTGTTTTTTCAATACAAACATGAAACAAAGTAACCGGAAATTTATGTAATATTCATGATATGTTTCCGTTTCATATATTTATTCTAAATAATAGTTTTTTTTTTACAAATTTTGATTTGAATCTTACTTCTTGTTTTGCTAATATCTTTCCAGATGATTATACAAAATCTTACCATGTACCAGCTGTACGAAGTTAAAGTTGCCGCAGCCACCTACAGCGTGATTGTTCCAAAGAAAATTATTTTGGGCAAATTTTCGGAAGGACGTAAGGTAAGAGGAATTGTTGTTTTTTTTTAAGGAAAAAATATATTAGTGTGTTAAAAACAATACATATAAAAAGTATTTGTGTAGAGAATGGAGATAAATTTAAATTTAAAAGGTTAAGGCCTTCATTGGCCGTTTGAAGGCCATAATTCGTGCCAAAGGTGACCAATTAATCCAACTAATCCAAACTTATTCTAAAAGTTGATGCTATTTCCGATATTTTTAGCTTTCATTCCATAAAATTAAAAAAAAAAAAAGAATTTAAAAATGATGGCGTTTGACCTTGTTACAGTTTTTTTATCTCAACCTGTATATGGGAGTTATACCTAAATCTGATCCAATCATCGCCAATTTTAATAGGGTTCATCCTTGGGCCAAACAATATTAAGTTTGTCATTTCGTTTGTAACTCATCGAAATAATAATTTTTTGATCAGCGTAAAATTCTAAGACGTATAGCCATATGACGGTACCCCCCGATATTCGGTATTTTGATGATTTTAAGCACGAAAATTCACACAAGGAGTTTTGAAGAGCCTTCTAGACGTTGATTTTTTTAAAGAGCCTTCTAGGCGTAATTTTATTAAAGAACGTATTTTGAAGAGCCTTCTAGACGTGGATTTTTTAAAGAATATTTTTTGAAGAGCCTTCTAGACGTGGATTTTTTAAAGAATATTTTTTGATGAGCCTTCTAGACGTGGATTTTTTAAAGAATATTTTTGAAGAGCCTTCTAGACGTGGATTTTTTAAAGAATATTTTTTGAAGAGCATTCTAGACGTGGATTTTTTAAATAATATTTTTGAAGAGCCTTCTAGACGTGGATTTTTTAAATAATATTTTTTGAAGATCCTTCTAGACGTGGATTTTTTAAATAATATTTTTTGAAGAGCCTTCTAGACGTGGATTTTTTAAATAATATTTTTGAAGAGCCTTCTAGACTTGGATTTTTTTAAATAATATTTTTTGAAGAGCCTTCTAGACGTGAATTTTTTAAATAATATTGTTTGAAGAGCCTTCTAGACGTGGGTTTTTTAAATAATATTTTTTGAAGAGCCTTCTAGACGTGGATTTTTTAAATAATATTTTTTGAAGAGCCTTCTAGACGTGGATTTTTTAAAAAAATATTTTTTGAAGAGCCTTCTAGACGTGGATTTTTTAAATAATATTTTTTGAAGAGCCTTCTAGACGTGGATTTTTTAAATACTATTTTTTGAAGAGCCTTCTAGACTGGATTTTTTAAATAATATTTTTTGAAGAGCCTTCTAGACGTGGATTTTTTAAATAATATTTTTTGAAGAGCCTTCTAGACGTGGATTTTTTAAATAATATTTTTTGAAGAGCCTTCTAGACGTGGATTTTTTAAATAATATTTTTTTGAAGAGCCTTCTAGACGTGGATTTTTTTAAATAATATTTTTTGAAGAGCCTTCTAGACGTGGATTTTTTAAATAATATTTTTTTGAAGAGACGTGGATTTTTTAAATAATATTTTTGAAGAGGACGTGGATTTTTTAAATAATATTTTTTGAAGAGCCTTCTAGACGTGGATTTTTTAAATAATATTTTTGAAGATCCTTCTAGACGTGGATTTTTTAAATAATATTTTTTGAAGAGCCTTCTAGACGTGGATTTTTTAAATAATATTTTTTGAAGATCCTTCTAGACGGGATTTTTTAAATAATATTTTTTGAAGAGCCTTCTAGACGTGGATTTTTTAAATAATATTTTTTGAAGAGCCTTCTAGACGTGGATTTTTTAAATAATATTTTTTGAAGAGCCTTCTAGACGTGAATTTTTTAAATAATATTTGTTTGAAGAGCCTTCTAGACGTGGATTTTTTAAAAAATATTTTTTGAAGAGCCTTCTAGACGTGAATTTTTTAAATAATATTTTTGAAGAGCCTTCTAGACGTGGATTTTTTAAAAAATATTTTTTGAAGAGCCTTCTAGACGTGAATTTTTTAAATAATATTTTTTGAAGAGCCTTCTAGACGTGGATTTTTTAAAAAATATTTTTTGAAGAGCCTTCTAGACGTGGATTTTTTAAAGAATATTTTTCTAGACGTGGATTTTTTAAAGATTATTTTTTGAAGAGCCTTCTAGACGTGGATTTTTTAAACAATATTTTTCTAGACGTGGATTTTTTAAAAAATATTTTTTGAAGAGCCTTCTAGACGTGGATTTTTTAAAGATTATTTTTTGAAGAGCCTTCTAGACGTGGATTTTTTTAAAGATTATTTTTTGAAGAGCCTTCTAGACGTGAATTTTTTAAAGATTATTTTTTGAAGAGCCTTCCAGACGTGGATTTTTTAAAGAATATTTTTTGAAGAGCCTTCTAGACTTGAATTTTTAAAGAATATTTTTTAAAGAGCCTTCTAGACGTGAATTTTTTAAAGAATATTTTTTAAAGAGCCTTCTCGACGTGGATTTTTAAAGAATATTTTTTGAAGAGCATTCTAGACGTGAATTTTTCAAAGAATATTTTTTAAAGAGCATTCTAGACGTGGATTTATTAAAGAATATTTTTTAAAGAGCCTTCTAGAGGTGGATTTATTAAAGAATATTTTTTTTAAAAAATGTGTATTCAATATGACCAAAACATTCCACCGAATCTCTGCAAAAAATGAAGGAATTTATGTTTATGTACATCGATATTTCTAACGGTGTATAGCTTCCTAGTTTTTTCTAGGTGTAGTTGACATTTCTACCACAAACGAAAATAAGTACGACTTGCAAGTTTATCGAACTTTATGCTTAATTTAAACAAACATAGATGAAAGTAAATAATATTGTTTGCGGTTTCTTATTCTAAATTATTCCCACAGACATTGGCATTGGTTTCAGAAATTCTTGTAATAAATGAATGGATGGAATATAAGTTGCAATTAAAACTATGAATATGCAAAAAATACTCTCTTGGCAGCAAGCCAATGTTATGCAACTGTCATAACTATGATAATATGGAAGGCAGTCACAACAACAACAGTAAAAAAAAAAACTCACCAGGAATTAAATATTCACAGTAAATTGGCTTCAAAATCGGCATTGTAGCACTTGCGAACAAGAACAAAAAACAAATTTCAAAACTCTGTTCGCCCTTGCATTCAGAAGACATAAATATCCGCATATTAGTAAATTTACTGAAAAAAAACAAGTTGAGAGATATGTTTTTTTCTCTTCATTTCACTGCTAAGTAAAATTAACTCAGAAAAAAACTTGGCAAATGTTTCTCTCTGGCATTACTGACATTTCCTGCATTGTCATGGCAAATGTCAGTAAAAACCCCTTAAGTCATTTCCTTCGACTTCGTTTTTTTCTCATCATCAGAGAGAAGATAAATTCTTTTTATCATTTTCATTTGATAGAGCTTCAGTTTTTGTGTACTCATTCCTTGGGCCATTTTGATGGACAAGTTTTTTTTTTTCTTTTTGTAATTCGTCATTTTTAGTTTCTTCAAAATGATAAGGATATGTAGACCGGAAATAAATCAACTTCATAATAGACTGAGGATATATATTTTCTTTTCAGTTTTCTTTTGGAGGGGGTGTTTTAAAAAATTAGTGCAAATGAGTTCAAACAACGAGGTCTAAGGAAGTCTCAGCGAGAATAGGAAAAAGGCATTTTCTTAAGGCTATATAAAACTTTTGAAGAGTTTGTTTGTCCCATTTTAATTATGAAAAGAAAGCTTATAACGGAAAATCAATAAAAGGTTGATATAAATTCTTAAAAAAAATACTCAACAATCCTTAAGGCCAATCAAAATATACAAAAAGTAATGGGAGAATCACAAAGGTTGTGAATTTAATAACAGGGAGCATGGTAGAAGAATACAGGTAGGTGCATCAATGCTTGGGAACATTGATGTGTCAAAAATGTTAAAATGTTTTTGAAATATAAGTAGGGTTTTTAGATGTTTTCTTATACGACGTCAATCGGGGATTATTATTTGAATAATTTTTCATTCTAAATTTTCAATTCTAAAATTGGTTTGACAGTCTACCTGTATTCCTCTACCATGAGTAGAGAGGAACTAATGGAACTAGGTGAAATAAAGGAACTCAATAACCGAGAGAGTTGCATATAGCTCCGATCGTTCCTTTTGATGAATATTTCTTTTGAACCTCATTGTTACGCAGGAACACAACTCGACTAGTTTTTCTACCGAAATTCCTTTTTTATACCCTCAGTCATATGGTTAGAGGGGGTAGATATCACTTGTTACGATCAAAACGTGCCTTATCGAAATAACTGTTTTAGACCCCAGGTCTCTTTACTCTCTCTTTACACCAAATCCGTTTCAGGAGGCGATCTAGCGATGACCGTCCGTCCGTCCGTCTGGTTGGTGTGCATGATAACTCTCAAACAGAGTATCCGATTTGGTCCCAACTTGGTACATCGTAACATTATTATAAAACTTAGATCAAGTTCGAAGATGAGCAATATCGGCCTACTCCATAAGGTACCTCCCCCCACAAATTTATTTGCGCACGATAACTCTCCAAGGCAGTATCCGATTTGGTCCACACTTAGTACATCGTAACATTATTATCAAACTTAGATCAAGTTTGGAGATGGGCAATATATATCCACTCCTTCAGGTAACTCCCCCAAAAAAGGTGACATTTTCCAAAAAAAAATATTTTACTGCACACAAAGAGAAAGGATAATCCGATTTTGCTCCTACTTTGTAAATCCCAATATTTGCATCAGTGCTAGGTCAGGTGCGAAAATGGACAATATCGGTGAATAATCAAAACGATCATAAAATCCGAAATAAGCGTAAGGTTCTTATCATATTTCACACATCCCATTATTTCTACTAAACAAGATCTACTGTGAAGATGGAATATATCAACCCACTCCTTCTAGTACCTCCCACACAAAGAATCACAATTTTTAATTATCCATGAAACTCATAAAACGCGAAATTAATATCCGATTCCATTCACACATGCCACATCTCAATATGTCTATAAACACAAGATCGGTTATAAAGATGGTAGAGATCGGGTCATTCCTTCTGAAACCTCAAAATTTTAAATTATCAAAACGATCATAAAATCCGAGCATCCGGTTATTTTCATATTTCACACATCCCATTATTCCTACTAACACAAGATCTGCTGTGAAGATATATATCAGCGCACTCCTTCTGGTACCTCCCCCACAAAAGGTCAACATAAATTTCGCTCATAAAACGCGAAATTAACACCTGATCCCTTTTAGACTAGGCTAATCTCAATATTTCTATCAACAGAAGATCTGTTAAAAAGATAGTGGAGATCGAACAATTCCTTCTGGTACCTCGCCCACAAAGGGTCAACATTTTGAATAATCAAAACTATCATAAAATCCTTATCCTTATTCCCCTGTAGGAAGTATTTTTTAATAACAAACAATTTAAATGACACTAGTTTTTTTTTGTAAATACGCCCCCCAACACACCTTAATAGAAAATACATTCATTATCTGAAAAGCATTTATTGTTTTCATCATCGTTTTACGTTGTCAGTTCTTAAACATGTTACTTGGCATTTGTTTGCCACCACCGCAAGGACATTGTTGTGTTGTATCCTTGTTGTCGTTTTTTTTCTCTAGGAAAAAGTAATTTGCACTCTGTCACACAATAGGACATTTGTGGCTTAACCTTAATGTTTATGGTCATTTAAAGTAGACACTTCAGTGTTTGACTTGGACTTCGCAGTTGGGGAGGGAGAAAAAATTTAATTTACTGCTTCCAAGGAATTTTAATATGAAAGCAAATAAATTAAAGAGAAAAATAAAAGAAGAACCAATTAAGCGAAATTAAGGTGCGCAAAAACATTAATATCAGCAGAGAATTACATAGACATGTTTATTTTAATTATGAACCGATCAACTTATGAAAAAAACTCATAAAACTGTCACTCCACCTCGCAATGGATACCCAAGGGGTTAAAGCGGTTTCAAATATAAAGGGACTTAAAAACTGATTTATTTGCGAGAACCAAAGAGCTTTGGGCAACTTAAGGTCTATATAAGGCATGAGGAATCCAAGAGCTACGGTCACATCTAAAGATTCGGTTAGGTACAAGAACCTAAGAGTTTCGGAAACTTTAAAGGGGCTCAATATGGCTAAACTAACAAAAGAGTAAAGTAGTTGAGTGACTGACTTAACGATTCATTGATGCTCAGACGAAACAGCTAGAAACGGAAGCTAGAATCTTGAAAATTTGGGTTGTGTTCTTGGTCCCAAGGGTTCAGATAAGCCTGGGTTTTTCGGAAATTTGTAGTAGAACGGTACGAAAAGTATTTAATTATACTAAATATGGTACCGTTTGTATTTAAAGAAGCAGTGGAGCTAGACATCTTCAATTTGAAATGAGGGTCACTGTTGGAGTGTATGATAGATGTACCAAAGGGTTTTTGGAAATTCGCACTATAAGTGTACGAAAAGTACTAAAATGTACTACATTTAGTACAATTTCGTATCATGTGAACTTTTAGAAATTTGGAATGAGAATCAAGGTTAAGGAGTAGAGTCGATGGGAGGAGGTAGTTTTGAACGTGTGTACTTATGTGCACAAAAAGTACTACATGGTTCAAAATTTATTACAATTTGAATTTGGAGGAACGCATAGAGCTGGAATCTTGAAATTTAAAATTATCATTACTGTCGGTATGCAGAATTGGGATATGGGGGAAGTTTTCAAAATGCGTACCTATATGCAAGAAATGTACTAAATAGTACTATCTTTAGTACAAATTCGATTTGGGTGAACCGATAGAGCTGGGATTTTGAAATTTATAAATTATACTATTATTGTATTCTAGAACTGAGGAATGTAGGTAGTTTTGGGATTTCGTACTAAATTTAATACAATTTAAATTTTGGGGGAATCAATTGAGTTCGAATCCTGAAATTTGGAAATATGATTGCTATTGCATCGAACTTATGTGTGCCAAATGGTACTAAATTTGGTACAATTTAAATTTTAGGTGAACCGGTAGATATGGAATCCTGAAATTTCAAAAATAGGTAATTATCAACATTTGTACTTAAGTTTACTAAAGGCACTAAATTTGGTACAATTTGGATTTGACTGGACCAATAGAGCTGGTATCGTGAAATTTGAATATAACATTATTGTCGGAGTGTAGGAATTTTTTGGAAATTTGTGCTAAAATGTACTAAATAAATTACAATTTTTATTTGGGCGAACCAACAGTGGTGTAATCTTATAACTTGGTATTGGTATTACCGTGGGAGTGTAGATTTGGGCTATGCAGGAAGCTTTTGAATTTCGTATTATGTGTATAGTAAATGCTATTAAATTTGGTACAAATTGGAATGGTGATGAACCGATGGAGCTGGAACTGGGAAATTTGAAAAATTTGATGGAGTGTAGGATTGACACACCAAAGGGTTATTCGAGCTTTCAATTCAGGAAATGTTCTAAAGTGGTACTATTTGGTATTATGTGACCCGATAAAGGTATAAACTTTAAATTTTATATCAGAATTAAAGTTGGATATATGAAGGTGGTTTTGGAAGTGTGTACTAAGTGAGGTACTAAATGGTACTAAATTTGGAATAGTTCGGTTTAGTGTTAACGGAAATTTGGAACTTTATCTTGGGGTCCCTGTTGGTGGTAGATTTGTGATAAATATGTCATTTGGAAATGTGTACTACAATTGCACGAAGAGTACTAAATATTACTACGTTTGATACAATTTTGCTTTGGATGAGCAGATAATCCTTGAAATCTACAATTTGGTATTATTTGGTATATTTCGGAAATATATACTATAATTGCACGAAAAGTTTTGGTATTGGGTGAAGGGATAAAGATATAAATCTGATATTTGATTTTAGGATCACTGATGGTATCTGTATTTGAAATTTAGCAATGATTTTAAAATGCTTCCTATATTTGTAAGAAAAGTACTAAGGGTTACTAAATTTGGTACTGGGTAAATTGAAGGTACTGGAATCCTGAAATTTGATATTGAGGTCTTTATTGGTATCTGGAATAGATATATGGAGGTGATTTTTGAAATGTGTACTACAATTGTACAAAAAGTATTAATTGTAAATAAATTTGGCATTGAATGAAGAAACAGAGCTAAAATCCTGAAATTTGTTATATATCCTAGCTCGGTGTTTTATAAAATAAATTTTTTTTTTATAATTAAAAATAAAACATCTTAAAATTTAGTATACGAAAAAAAATTATCATAAGTCTTAACATTTTTTATAAATTATTTTGATGATAAAATAAAAATTTTTTATATAATTAAAAATAAAACATCTTAAAATTTAGTATACGAAAAAAAATTATCATAAGTCTTAAAATTTTTTATAAATTATTTTGATGATAAAATAAAAATTAATAACTACATCTGTCGTTTAGGGCAAAATGTATTTAATTTGTTTATCAACTCATTCTAACCCTTACTGAACAACAATTTCTCTCTCTCCCCTTTCTCTTCAATTTTTCAATTTCAGATTGGCCTGCAGCCCAACTGTGAAAAGATACAACCTTTGTTACGTCAATCGCACAACGATTATAACTTGGCCGTTTTGGTCGGCATCATTTTCAGCTGCTTTGGCATTGTGCTGATTGTTATGGCCTTCTTCCTTTGGAGGTAAGTGGTGTTTCGTACTAAATACCGACTTAGAGTTACAATTCTTTAACAAATAATCACAAAGCAAAAACAAACAAAAAAACTACAACAACAACAAATACTAATAGCCGGTTATTACTAATTATAAGGATTCATTAAATCGTTATGAACAAGTAATGCTTGGAGGAAGTATTTTCCTTTTTCCTTGCTCACAGTTTTCCACGGGCCATCCGCACAGAAAACAATCTCCTAGGCTTTGGTGTATGTGTGTGTGTGCGTTTATTTGTTTTTGAGGTTTTCCCTGTTTTTGACAGAACGGAACGCCCAGTTTGTCGCTGCTCCATCATTCACCACAAAAAGGTTGTGGCTAAAATTTATGAATGTTTTAAATTTATGATTGTTTCCATTATTTTTATAAATTTCATGCCCCGTTGTTGTTCTCCTTTTTTTCTAATTTATTAGAAAAGAGTTCGTTTTTGTAGCATTTTTATTTTGTAGACAAATTACTTCAGTTTTATTTTTAATAAATTTTATGAATGCCGCCCAGTATTTGTTGCTCCCAAATATTTACCAGGCCAAAAGGGGGGCAACACTCTTTTTTGAAAGATTGCTTTAACATTTTCTTCCATTCTTATCTCCCTGACAAGGGTCATTCAGTGGAAAAAAGGGTGTTCCCCTCACCACCTCTCTCTCAAAGATGCTTTTAATTTTATTGTCCTTTTTTCTCAGGTTAATTCTTTATGACAAGTTAAACGCAACCTAACCAAAAAAACGTCTTAGCCTTATTTAAATGCAAAACAATGAGTTTGCCAAAAGTTTTTGTTTTTGTTTTTGGTTTTTTTTTCTGTCCAGCAACTTGTCATGTCCTGTAATAATGACAGTAATTTGTCTTTCCTGGAGCCTTTCATTAGGAGATTATTGATAAGCAAAATGGACACGAGAGAAAACAAAGACGCAAAAGATTAATTGTTCATATTGTTCTGGTTGAAGAGGGGCAATGTGACATATTTTCCTTGTTTTTTCCGATGGCGAAGAAAAATTAAGGGGTTTTCATCTAGATATGACTTGAGAAATGAATGAAAAGAACAAGTGTGGGCAGCTGGAATTCGTTTTAAATAATTTTTTGGAAATTTAGAAAAATTCTATTCTATTTAAAGAAAATTGAACATTTATATCCAATTTTATGCAAAATCGTAAATTTCGATATATTACTTATTCATATCAGATTTCTGGTTAAGAGTAATATTTAGATATAGGAAGTTGTAAATAATCGCCGACTTTTTTCGCCAGTTATGACAGATAAAAGTATTGAAAATTTTGGCTGTTTGTGGTTTAGGTCCAGAATGCCGTATCAAATGATATATACCCTCTGTAGCCATATGGCTGAGGGTATGAAAAGGGCCTTATCTTATCTAGAAGAATTCTAATATATCTCTATGTATGTGAAATAGGGAGCCTCCCTTATGAAGGAGTTAAATTACGTATGCTTATAACCGAGCTGACACAAGAAGCCTTCCCTACATGCCAGCGGATGCATGAGGCCTTTGTTTTAAAAAGCAACACCAAGTCGTTCTTGTTGATAGCTTTAAACTGATAGCTTCAGCCAGATTGACACCGGGAACCTCTCCATGTAGGCGAACTGAAGCCGTTAGCCTTTTCCCACAGGGAAACTGAAGCTTGCAGTCCTTCCCTTTAGGCTGGCAGCCTTTTCCAATAGGGAAACTGAGACTAGAAGTTTTTCCTTTTAAGCATGCTGAAGCGGGAGCTGAGAGCCTTTCCTTATAGGTGAGCTCAAGACCTTTCCATACAGGCGAGGTGAGGCTGAGGACGTTGCTTATAGACGTTTTGAAATTGGAAGTTTTCCCTATAAGCGAAACATTTCTCATAGGCTGAGCTGAATCAGGGAGCTCTC
Source organism: Musca domestica (assembly GCF_030504385.1). NCBI lineage: Eukaryota > Metazoa > Arthropoda > Insecta > Diptera > Muscidae > Musca > Musca domestica. The sequence goes on along the minus strand of NW_026712406.1, from coordinate 2,157,796 downwards.
GTTATGGGCGAGGAAGGGAACCCATATATGCCGAGCTGAACCAGAGACCCTCCATTATGTGGTGAACTGAGAGAGAGTCTTCCTTATATGGCGAGCTGAAGCAGGGTCCCTGCTTACATAGCAAGCTAAAGCAGAGAGCCTTCTTTATGCTGTAAGCTACGAAGGGAGCCTTTCTTATATGACGAGCTAAGGCAGAGAGCCTTTTTTACATGGTGTGCGGACGTAGAGAGAGTTCTATATATATGTCGAGCTGAGGCAGATATGCGTCTATTTTTATGGACATCTGAAGCAGATAGGCTTCCTTATATAAGCAGCAGAAGCATATAGGCTCCCTTATAGCTTCCTGAGGAAGAGAGACTGTAATATGGCGAGCTGAAGCAGGGAACCTTTTTACATGGCGACTAAAGCAGAGAACCTTTCTTATATGGTGTGCTCAGTCAGAGAGCTGTCCTTAACTGTCGAACTGAAGTAGGTATGCTTCCTTATATAGACAGCTGAAGAAGTTGGGCTTTCCCACATGGCGAGCTGAGGCAGAGAGACTCCTTGTATAGCAAACTGAAGCGGATAGACTTCCACATATGTTCAGCTGAAGTAGAGATACTTTATTTAGGCAATACTGAGGCAGAGCCTTATGTGTGAGTAGAAGCAGGGATCCCTTCTAATGGGCCGAGCTGAATCATAAAGAGCCTTCATTATAAGGAGAGCAGAAGAGAGAGAGGATTTATTATATGGTAAGAAACATAGATGTCGAATTAAACAGAGAGCCTTCCTTACACGAAGAACTGTAGTAGAGAGCCTTCTCAAGTTGAAGCAAAAAGCCTTCTTTATATGGCGAGTGGAAGCAGAAAACCGTCCAAATATGGTGATCTGGAGCAGAGAGCCTTGTATATACAGCGAACAGAAGCAGAAATCCTTATATAACGTTCAGATTTGCGTGGTTTACGCGCTCTGCTATTAGGGATCCTTCCTTATAGGGCAAGATAAGCCAGTGGGTCAGTCCGGAATTTAAAAATTCCAAACACAATCCGAAATAATCATGGGTATTAATTAAAAAAATTTGGCTTCGTCGACATGTTTCAGTTGCTCGAAATTGAGAATATTGGGATTCAATAAAAACGCTTAGACATTTCCCTGAATTATAATTTGAAATCCCAAAGAATTAATCAACTTTTGGGCTAAAGCCTTTAAAACATACCTCCGAAAAAACTCGCTCGAATTCGAGTAAAGAGTAAAACTCGCTCATATTCAAGCGGGAGCACTCCTGTGAGTAGAAAAGAGCCAACTGTATTTTCGCTTTAGCTCGAAGCAAACTTCGTTCGAAAACGAGGTATCCTTAAAGGAAAATAAATACGAAAAACCAGCGGTTTTTATGACACTTATGAGAAAAGGAAGTACCAGTAAAAAGCACATATGTTCTCATCTGATTTCAACATAGGGCTTTATATGTCCCACAATTTAACAAAATTACCTTCTATCATTTTAATATCAACAAGTTTTGCCTACCTCTCCCTAAAATTATGGGCATGTCGGGAATAAGTCCCACAATATGTTGTCTAATTCACTTATAAAATGTTTTGAATTTAATTTTGATGCCATTGCATGACGAGAAGCAAATTCTTAACTTCTATACTTTTTTTTTTTTTTTTTGTTTTGCTTTTATGCGGTTTGAATTCCCTTGTTTATGGTTTATTAGTTATCTACGAAAGTTTGACTTTTGTTGTTTAAGATTTGCTAGATATGCACTTCGTTTCTTTTTTGGTGCTCCCTTTTCACATGTTTACAATTTTCTTCAAAGTTAACCTCAGAAAAATATGCAGAGAGAATTGAGGTCGTTCTGTGCTCCCAAAGTAATGTAGGTACCAATGGTAGAGTTTTTTTTTTTTTTTTTTTTTTTGTGGCAAAATGCATTCCCTCTGTTTTTTGGAGAAAATTCAATTCCAACTTTATTTTGAAGAACATTTTTCCGTTATTCTCATGACGTTATATTGGTTATGGTTGTTGTTATGTCTCAAACAATTTTCAAAGTGTTCAAAACTCAATATTATTACACCTTAGGGTGGTTAAGAATGTTGGAAAGGAATTTATAAGGAAGAATGTGAAAAGAATTAATTGCAGGGTGAGACAAAAGAAACTGCAACAAAGCAAAAAATGTCGGAAATTGCGTTAAATTTTAGAATAAGTTTAGATTTGTTCGAATTAGTCACCTTTGGCACGAATTATGGCATTCAAACGGCCAATGAAACTGTCACACGCTGCCCAAATGTTGCTCTGCGGTATTTTGACCTATTCCGGCGAAGCGCTTGCTTGAGGTGATTGACACTTTGATATTTTTCAATGCCAACTTTGCTTTCCAAAATACTCCAGACACTATAGTCCAACGGATTGGTATTCGGAGATTTTGGTGGCCATTGTGCGCTGGAAATGAAGCGAGGAACCTTATTTTGTAACCTTTCTTTGTTGGCGCGTGTTGAGTGTGATGATCCTGTGTCCTGTTGGAATGTCCAAAGTCTGCGGCCAGAATGTTTGCGTGCCCAAGACTTTAATATACCCTCTAAAATATTTTCGCGATAATATTCTGCATTTATTCTGATGTCATCGTCGATTAGTACGAACGGAGAGCGACCATCGGCTTTTATGGCGGTCCACACCATCATCAAGGTCGGCGCTTGATTTCTGGTGCCCAACCGAAGGTACACATTTTCAGCTGGCCTCTTTGGCAATAGAAAACCAAACTCGGCTTAGATATCATGACCCTACAACCGCGTATCTTGACATGCAGCACATTATCTCTGAGAACCTAAGTCCAATGTTTATTTCCAGGAGTTGCCAGATAAAGTATGACAACTACCTATTAAAAATATTGAAAATATTATTTAATATTGAGAATATTATTTTATATTGAAAATCTAATATTATATCACTCCACCCTTTTATACATACATATATTATCTAATATATGCTATCATAAATACATACATGCGAATGTCTATCTCCACAATGACATGTAAAAGTTTTGTGGCCTGCTTTTTTGTGTTTTTTGGTCGAAAAGAAAGTATGATTTTTTCCAGTTTGAAAAAAAAAAACTTTGTTGGCAAAAACAAGATTTTCAGATTTTGTACTTCATCAAGTTAGTTTTTTAGTCTATTTGGAAATATTTTTGGCAGACGCCATACTTGTGTGTTCTAATCCGGAATGGTAAATGATTTGGAATTGAAATATTAACACTCAGTGTTCAAATAAAAATTAAAAATGTTAAGGGTATTTTTGCCGTATTTCAAATTCTTTGAATAGCAACCAATGACTATTAATGATTTTCCTTTTCAGGCCAGCAGTGTCAAAGATTGCTAATTGGGGGTCGTCTGTGGGTGTCATACGAGATGCCTTTCTTATGATTTTCTCCTCTTTTAATGTTTGGGATTAAAAATAGACTTTTCCGTAGTAGCCTAGTCCAAGAGAAGCTGCCTATGAGACAGATGGGATGAGTTACAATTACCTTCTTGGCAGAGGGCTGTGCCTGCTCCGTCGAACGAACTGTAAGGAGCCTGTACAAGACGGGGAACTCGCGAAGATGATGGTCTTTCAACCAGCTGTTCTGTTTTCCCATCAATGCAGCGAGGAGAATTGCATTTCTGTTCAGCTACCGGTTGCTTACCCTTAGGTTTCGCATTTGGTGCTGAATTAGATGCAGCCTTTCTACTAGACGAAAACGCAGCCTTAGGCGAAAACGCAGCCTCTGATGGTTTTTCGGCTTTGGCTTTGCTCTAGGATCTGATTATGTGCTGTACAAAAGCCGTAGCTCCCTGAGCTGTGGTACGAGCAGCCCCCTTTTCCAAAACGAAAATCTTGCCCACCAAGAGGTCGCTCTTTCGAATTTCCTCAGGAACCTAAGCTTAGTCTTCATATATGAGATTTCTTTCTCGGTATGGATATTTCGATCTCTTTCCACGAATTTGTGGAGATACAAAATGGTTGCCCTGAGTGATGATTCATCTTTCGACTTTTCAGGATCCTCGACATGAACTGCACTTTTCTTCGGAAGTTTCGATTTGGATCAGAGATCTTCCTAACTTGGTTATCCACATATTCGCCAACAACTTGCAACTAACTCTGGTCCCCCTTCTTCGGCTAGCCTGGGATAGTGGTCTCATTTAGGTCGTCGTCGTAGGTGAGGGTGACATTGTTGAACCGCTCGGAATGATCTCATCCATGAGGTCAAGGATTTTCTCACAGTGTACGTCCAGTCCGTCCTTGGATGTCACTGGTGTGCTCTGTTTGTCGTTCCCTTGCTTCTCTTTGGTCCGATTTCCTTCTCGGTGTGCAAATTCGGATACCTATCGGCCAATTTGCAGTGATACATAATGACATTTTGGTAGAAATTTGCATCTCTAACTTTCTAAGCATCAGTTCCATTGGTTGCGCTGGGTGATGATACGTCTTACGACTTTTCATGATCCTCGACTTTAACAGCACTTTTCCTCGGAGGTTTCGATTCACATTTCACATTTCTCCTCAACTTCCAACTGACTCAGTTCACCCTACGTCGACTTGCCTGGGATGATGGTATCATTTAGGTCGTCGTCACCGGTGACATTGTTGATTAAGTAGTCCGGAGGCCTGTTAGACTGGAACCGCTCGGAATGATCTCATCCATAAGGTCGAGGATATTCTCTTGTGTACGTCCAGTCCGTCCTTGGATGTCATTTGTCTACTGTGTTTGTCATCCCCTTTCCTTACTTCGGTCCTTGTTTAGAAGCGTTAGTCGTTCGGGTATCCTTGGCGACTTAGGACTCACTGGATCAGAGATCTTTCTAAGGTGGTTGTCCACACATTTTTCCAACTTCCAACTGACTCTGGTCACCCTTCGTTGACTTACCTGGAATAATAGTCTCATCGCTGTCGGTGAGGGTGAGATTGTTGATGTAGTCGTCGGGGGACCTATTAGGCTGGAACCGCTCGGGATGTTCTCATCCATGAGCTCGAGGATTTTCCCACTGTGTACGTCCGTCCGTCCTTACTGTGTGTTTGCCGTCCTCTTTCCTTACTTCGGCCCTTGTTTTGAAGCGTTAGTGGTTTGGGTATCCTGGTCGTCAACTTGCCGAGTATTACTTGCACTTGTAGCAGGAGCGACAACAGGTGTCAGCCACACCACAGTCAGCCACACCTGAGGTCGTGGGAACGCACGATGTCCGTCTGTTAAAATCACGATACAGCCCACATTATTTGACGCATAACAATTTGTATTGTGTCTTGGATGGTGGGTATTGAAAATGAGATATATTGTTCCACGTTTTGGTACAGCCGCCACATAACGGTACCTCCCATTATCCCGAATTTTGATGATGTTTGCCAAATTTTTTCACGGATTTGTTTAAAACTTGGTATATGTTGGTCATAATGGCTTTTAGCTCCGGTGGCGGAACATTTTTTTTTCATAAAATTAATCGTATTTTTTTTATCAGGAAATATCCTTTTTTGCCTTGAGAAAATCCAATCGTTCGAAAATCCAATCCTCCTTTTCGTGTCATTAAACCCAACAACTTATTAAACAAATTCTACTTAATCATTTATAGAAATTAAACACGCCCCGCAGAAAAATACATTATCCTCTTTTTGAGATTTCCTCTTTGTTTAGCCCGAATTTAAAAAATGTTTCGCATTTATCACCATTTGTTGTTGCTTCTTTCTGCTCTTCTTTAGTTCCCTTTTAATCGCCTTTTTATCATAAATTTGAAACACTTCGTCAAAAATAAAGCGTCATTTCCGTTGTCTGTCGTTTTGTTTTTCTTCTCTGCCTTTGGCCAACCAAAACGTCATTTTCATCAGAGATTAGAAGAAGGGTTTTTGGTGGAAAGACATTAAGTTTTTAAGCTACTTATTCGTTGAGCTGCAAATGAGGAAAATTGTAATTTATGACTTTTCATACAAATTAAACAATAAAAAAATATTTTAGGATGAGGAGATCTTTAAGATATGTTCTTATTTTGGGGGAAGTTGTAGTAAATTATTTTGTTTGGATATTTTTGCATTTGAAGAGCCTTATTTTACTCAACATGTCAATGCTGAGAAAGGTTATCCAGACGTAAAGACCGACATCTTTAGAAGAAATCCCAAAAGTCTTCTAATTAAGGCGACAATCTTGTAATCAATTGGTTCCTTTTGACCACCGCTACCATTTTCCACCACACAGCAGAGATGCCTATAGTAATGCTTTGCTAATAAAAAAGATTAAGTTGTATTTTACAACTTAAAAAAAAAAATAAAATTTAAACACCTTTCCCATTTGAAATCTGAACTTACTCTTTAAACAAAATGCATTATATTATAAAAGAAATGGTTACAAATAGAAAATTAATGAGCATGAGAATATATCAGTTACTGTAACAATTTGGGAGTAAATGGGGAGTGGAGAACGTGTTAACATAAGAGCAAGAGAGACAGGGCTGCCAACAACATTTCAAAAAAAAAAATCGTCATTTGTGAAAATCGGTCAATGTATAACAAGCCAATGTTTGATGAATGATTATGATTTATGATTTAAAATATATTTTGACGTCTGTTATGATTATTTAAATTGTTAACCCTCTATAGAGAAGGACCGAAATATTCCACTTCATCTAATACAGGCAAAAATATTGGTATGTGCAAAATTTACCGGGAATCGAATATTTATATCCAATTTTATGTGAAAACGTTTGTGTGTGTGAAATTGGAAGAAAGGTAGATGCATATTACGCTTTCTTTTGTTTTCAAAAGCTAGAACCCTATGTTGGGGAGGTACCAGAAGAAATGGCCCGATCTCTACCATCATTATAACAGATCTTGTGTTCATTGAAACTTTGAGAAGTGCCAAGTCTGAATGGAATCGGATGTTAATTTCGCGTTTTATGTGTTTCATGGATATTCAAAATGTTGACCCATTGTGGGAGAGGTACCAAAAGGAGTGGACCGCTATATTCCTTCTTAACACTAGACCTTGGGTTAATAAAAATAAATAAATAATAAAGATGTGTGAAATTTGAAGATAACCGGATGCTTATTTCGGATTTTATGATCGTTTTCGTTATTCAAAATGTTGACCATTTGTGGGGGAGGTACCAGAAGAAAAGATCCGTTCTCTACCATATTTAAATGTAAATATTGAGATGTGCCAAGTCTTAAGGGAATCGGATGTTAATTTTGCGTTTTATGAACTTCATTGATGTTCAAAATTTTGACCCTTTTGTGGGGGAGGTACCAGTAGGAGTGGACCGATATATCCATCTTCCCACCCGACCTCGGACTAGTAAAAATATTGTGATAATTTGAAAACAATTGGACTTTACATCATATTTCATAGGGGTTATGATTATTCAAAATTTTGACGCCTTGTGGGGAGGTACTTGATGGAGTGAACCGATATTGTCGATTTTCGCACCTAACCTAGCACTGATGCAAATATTAGGATTTGCAAAGTAAGAGCAAAATCGGATTAACCTTTCTCTTTCTGTACAGTAAAATATATTTTTTTTAAATTTTGACCTTTTGTGGGGGTAGTACCAAAAGGAGTGGACCGATATTGCACATCTCCGATCTCGATCTAAGTTTGATAATAATATTACGATGTGCCAATAATATGCGTATTTCTCAGATATGTTTTACAATTATTTCACTTCTTCAATATTCGATTACCTAATTCTGGAGTATTCCAGCATTGACTTATTGTCTTCATATTAATCTCTTTTACAGAGAGAGCAATATATCACGAATTCATCCCGGAGAAGAGAATGATTACTTGACTTTTTTACCTATTTGATATGACGATTTTGGTGAATAGCAAGCAATTTAAATGTGAGAATACATAAAACGCTTTTTTGTCCGCCTTCTTCGTAACGGAACAAAGGAGTTTTAGGTTGACTTAGTTCGATTTAGTCCCTACGCTCCTTTGTTGTTTTACGAAGAACCATAAGTTTTGAACATTCTTCAGTAAATGAGAATCATACTCACTTCCCACCTAGTAAAACTATAAATTACACATGTCATTAATTGTACATGAGCCACACATGCAACAAAAAATTACACACAATGTGTGTAACTACACATGAGGTGGCAACACTGTTTCACAATGTAACCGTAAGTTTCTCAGAGAGCAATAGCAAAGAATTAAGAATGAAATATATTGGATAATAACAAAGATAGTTAAGATGTTTTGTACATAAAGAGTAGGGAGTTCAGTACAGTAGTGGCAATATAATTATGACTCCATTTCAGTGGTAACACTCCACTCCATCCATCCTATTTTTTTATTCCCATTTTTTTCGCTATACATATGACGACGATTTTTATCATTCCATTACCAGATTATCATCCTCTGTCTGGCGATAAGTCATTCATTCAGTGTCTAGAGGTGATTTGTTTATTATCAGTCATAATATTGCAATATGTTTTTGTTTATCTTATCTCGGGGGTCAATTGATTTCGATGACAATAAATTGAAAAAAAAAAAAAAATGTTGTATCAGTTTTTCTTAGTAACCAAAAAAAATTGAAATTGCTTAGCAATAAAAAAGGTTAATCAACTTAAATTTGTGGAAGTTATCTAATCTAACCTACTTTCAACAAAGGGATTGTCAAGAAATTTTGGGGGGCAAATGTTGTGGATCATTTGAAGGGAATTCAATTTTGAATGAGTTTTTATTATGAAATAACAGTAATTGGATAAATATTTGAATATAGAAATTGTTCAAATATCAGATTGTTAGGAAATCTTTTTACACTCTTTCGAAAAAAATATTCAAAGTTATTTTTAGGATATTAAACGCCAGACTGGCACGAGTAAATTCGTGGTACATTTTTAGATTTTTTAACCTTCACAAAGAAATTTATTTAAATTCAAAAAAATTTATTTAAAAAAATGATTTAGCAAAGGAACTGTACTTTGGATTTTTTCCGAATTCATATTTTTGGTTTTCAAAAATTTTCCGATTTTTTTATTTTATATATATTTTACAATAAATTGAACTATAAACTAACAAAATCGCGGAATCGATTAAACGACACTTTGTTGTACATAGTTTAATTACAAACGTTTCATGTACAAATCTTCTAAATTGTTGACTTGTGAAGTGTAGTTTCCATTATTTATTTTTATTTCCCAAAAAAATTCCATTTCAACGACGACAGAGTGATTGATCGCATCGTCGAATATTCATTCAATTCAATAATAAAACAAGGAGAAAACAAATTTGAAAAAAAATTTTGGATATTTAAACGTACCTGTGTATAAATGTTTGTATACGAGACATGTGTGTGTGTTTGATATGAATAAATTCAATTTTAGTTATTCAAATAAAACAAAATTTTAAAAGATAAATTGATATTGATGATTATTTTTGGCGTTGCAGTGCATGAACCAATTGGAGAATGAATGCAATACGAGAGTTGTTATTAATAGAGTGCTCTTTGCAAAGACTAGAATGTCAAATTAGCTAAAAATTGTTGTTTGGTCGATTTGAATTTTCGAGTTTTTGATCTATAGTTTTGTCACCATGTTTTGATTCTTGAAAAGAGTAATGAAAATGAAAAGTCGACCAAAGAGAGAAATGTGAAATTGGCTCCGAGAGAGCTACTGAGTACGGAGACGAAACGGAGTAAAAATATTAAAATCAAATGGTGATTTAGCAGACAAAGGTCTCAATTAGGGATGTGTAAGTCGTCTTTTAGATACTCGACTTTTGGTGTTGATAAGTCTAAAATTAAAAGCCTTCTTTTCTCTGTAATGAAAATCGAAATGTCGTCTATCTTGAATTTATTTTCAATTATGAAATTATATATTTTGCTGGAATTTTAAATAGTATACATTTTTATGATAATCTTTTTAAAACAATATTTAATTTTTTCTTTTTAAATTGGGAATGCTGATTGAAATTTTAGATTCTTTGGATTTTTAGCTTTTTAGACCCTCCACCAAACATAGTGTGGAGAGTATACTAAGTTCGTCATTCCGTTTGTAACTCATCGAAATAATAACTTTAGACCAAACAAAGTATATACAGGGTGAGATAAAAAAAAACTGCAACAAAGTCAAAAGCCATAATTTTTCAATTTACATTGTTTTTAATTTTATTTATTGGCACGAATTATGTATTTCTGGCAACTTTATTCATGTTCAATGTCAATTCAGTTAAAGGCGTCAAAAATGCCCAAAAATACAATTTTCATTTAGTTCCTAAACCTGATATTTTTGTTACTGTTGAGAATTTAATTAAGTTTTTATTATTATGTTTGCCATGCTTTTCTGTGTTTAAACTGATGCTGTTATTAGTTTTTTTCTCTCGGGTAATTTTCCTAGTTTTCTGGTGTTCTTCTCCTCTGGGAAGTGTGTACGTTTTTGCCGTTATGCTTCCGAACAAAGGAAACCTTCAACGGTCATCCAAAGAATGAAGCCTTTCCTGCTTATTGCTTGGCCCAATGTTAATACCGTTCGTTGCCTGGCTTGTTTGCTAACTAACAGACGTAGCGACTTGCCCGGCAATCTGTGTCGAGTACCATAAAAACGACACAATTTTTTCCCCAACTCCTTCCTCCCCCGCCTGCTGCCTTTTGTATCCTTTTAATTTGCAAAAATGTAAATTACCATTTATGCTTTTGTTTTGCTTAAGTTGTGTCAGAGAGCGAGAGAAGTTTCCAGTATTCTTTTTCAACAATGCCGAGTGAAAACTGGGTGCCCTGTTTGCTTTGTACTAAATCCTTCTTTTTTTGGCATGTTCTCAAGTTGCGTTGGATTATTGTTGGCCTAACAGACAGACAGTCCGACCGGGAGACAGAAAGTCCAAAGGAGAGTTAATTTTTATTTTAATGCAATTAAGTGATGATTTCAGTTCATCGTCAGTGTGGCCCCTCGTCATCTCACCACCATCATCATCGGGTGCAATGCCTCCTTCATTCATGATGCTATACTAAATGGATGGCTGTCATTCTTAACTCTTAATTTTTGTTGAATAAGAACTCGAAATTTTGAATAATTTGGTCGTAATATTCTTTGATCAGTGCAAAATAATATTTTCACAATGTCAATAATTTGAATGGCATGAATAACAAGTGAAATGAAATGCAATTTTACATTTATACATATATTTTCCGTTGAATACGGTCCCCCTTCGCAATTCGAACAACGCACGGGAAGAGTTTGTATTTTAAGAATACTCAAAATTAAAGGTAAAACGTAGGTACTTACTATTGAAACTGCGGTCAGGTTTCCCCATTTATTGAAAATGATCTCCCATTAAATGTATATGATATGTACACATCCAACATTCAGGCGAATAGTTTTTTTTTTTTTTTAATGTGCTAGCCATAACCTGCTGTTATTATAAGTCTCCATATAAGTGTAACAAGTTTTCCAATTGCACTAAGCAACAAAAGAATTGAACAGATGAGCTGGGTGTTGTCATAGCCACACTAAACAAAAGATCATTTGAGAGAGAGAGAGAGAGAAAGAGAAAAAGAACAATACAACAATGAGATATATCAGTGATGCCCTATTAGCGATTTTCTGTTATTCCACTTTCAAAAAAAAATTACTTAAATATATTAAAATATTTCTACAATTATAATCCATACGAATGTATAATATTTCATGTATGCTCATTTTAATTTGCACACGTGAAATATTATTTAATTAGTTAACTATTAATTATCCATTAACATTTTAAGTTCTCAATGCATATAATGCCCTGGCTCAGATTATATACATAGATTATATTTATACCCTCCACCATAGTGTGGAAGATATATTAAGTTTGTCATTCCGTTTGTAACACTTCAAAGAAAGTATATAAATTCTTGATCAGCATAAAATTCTATGTCGATTTAGCCGTCCGACCGTCTGTGGAAATCACTCTAGCCTCCGAACGAAATTAAGTAGGTTGATAACATTTTACTCAAATGTATATTATGTCTGCAGGACTTTCGGCATTGAAAATGGGCCAAGTAGGTCCACGTTTCGGTATAGTCCACATATAATGGGAGGAACCATTTTATTTTCGGTATTTTTGTGATTTAAGCGTCGTTAATCACCGGAAATGCTTCAAATTTGGTTTTTGAAGTTTGTAATGAAGATTACAGCCTATGACAGAAAATTGTCTGTGCAGGTCCACGCCTTCGTATAGCTTCGGTATTTTGATGATTTTAGCGGCATTATTCACCAGAATGGTTTCAAATTTAGTATTTGAAGTTCGTAATGGATACTACAGCCTAAGACCGAAAATTGTCTACAATGGGACCACCCTTTTTCGGTATTGTGATATTTGCGACATTATTTACCAGAACTGTTTTAAATTTCGTATTTAAAGTTTGAAATCGTTACCACAGCCTATGACAAAAAATTACTTACGCAGCTCCACGTCTATGCATAGCTTCTATATAAAGGTTTTCATTTGAGCGGTATTTTTCGGAGCATTTTTTTTTTCTTCCGAATTGTGGAGGATATAAAAAGTTCCGAACTTAGCTGCATTTATACTTGTTCGTTATAGCTATTGTAAAGATCCTTGATTGTAAGGTGACTATTGAAGCAAGGGTTAGAAAGATATAGCAATTGGTAAATCGATCATTCCGTATGATATTGCCTATGGCCAGGAACAAAACTTACCGAAATATGCTTAAAGTGACTATTGAAAAATTATGTGTCCCGTAAACATTTTACCTCTTCGCTGTTCTAATAATGGCTACAATTTGGGACTATTAACGCCGCAGTTATCGTTAAGCTTATTCGTGTCTTGAATCTCTGTGAACGCAAAGTGAGGTTCGTCAAGAACCCAATTTTTCTTCCTGGGGAAAATGAATGTAGCAATCACTACCAGTTTTCAAGAATAACATTCTAATTTTGTTCAAAATCAAAATAATTCGACTATAGAAAACATACGTTAAATTTAGATTTCATCTCAATAGACCCTATAACCTTGCATAAGCTCCCTCATATTCCAAGGAAAATCAAATTACAGTTAAAAGTGTTTAGTGAGTGTTTATACCTCTTCACTAACAATTTGTGCGAACCTAAAACTATATATCTTCGGGAAATGTCGCACCTTTACACCACAACTATACCCAAACGAAAATCGTCTATTATTAAGTTCCCCCACTCATATCAATTCATGTGGCAACACAGCACAATACCAGTTCCTTATCTCTCACCCGTGCTCTCGCACACCCTTAAAAAAACGAGAATTTCTACCGACACACCAATATACAACACACAACCGTACACAAATGAAATTCTACCATGAGTATCGTTCCCAACAAAAAAATTGAACAGGAAAAAGAGGCGAGGCAGAGAGCGAGCGGAAAGCAACAGAATAGAATAAGACAAAATACAAACGGACTAAAGAAAACAAAGCTGACTGACTGCTAGCTGGCTGGCTGGCTGCTGATGGCTGATATTTTACAGACGAATTAAACCTAATGAAAACAGTTGCCAACCGATCGTAGCGCTGATCGTGAGAGCTAAGTTGAACCAAAAAAATGTACCATAAATGAAATAAAAAAACGCGGGTGTTCGGGGTTCATTTTCTTCTGTCCATCCATCCAACATTTAGAAGAAGTGAATGTAACGAAAATTCCGCACACACGTTCTCGATCGAATAAAAAAAAGTGAATTATTAGAATAAAAGCGAAACGTCGTTTCAGATACAAAACATGAAATTTGTCAACGAAAAAACAAGGCAAATTAGTAAAGAAACCCAATGAGCATAGAGAATTACGGCGGCTGCAGCGATAAGACAAATGACAACGCATTTGTCAACTAGTTGAACGCAATTGTTTCGTCGTTGAGGCAGATACGGGTTCGTTTAATCTGTCCGTCGGGACCGGTAAAGGTTGTTCTATCTCTATTTTGGACTAGGTTGAGCTACTTACTACACGTACGCATTTACAAAAAAAAAACACATTTGCACGCTCTCACGCCCTCTGCTATTCAAATTATCATCGATGGTGGACACATTTAGTTTAATTACAGAGAGGAAGAACGTGTTGTTGTGAGAGAGTAAATGCATTTTTTGTTTTTGTTTGAAGTGACACCAATCATGTGATTTATGATTTTTCTCAATAGAAGAATCAATGCAAAAAACAAAACAGATTGTGGTCTTGCTTGCATTCATGCTCATTTTGCCATACTTGCATGCATTATGACGCAATGTTCAAACAAAACATCAACCAGTGACAGCAAATATACACACATTCACCAAAGCATCGACTCGAAGACGAGTTGTCGCTGAGAAGAGAATATTAAGTGCAACAACATCAGTTCTATCTTCCACTATAAAATGCTAAAATCTTCAATAAAACGAAAAAATAAAGAAAAAACTCACAAAAATTCAATAAATTCATGAAAGAGTCACAAAACGACGAGAATTGTGCCAACAAAAACAAATACACTTTACAATCAGCCAAACACACACACGGACTCGTACTCATCCCGCCCAACAACAATAACAATCATCAATAGAATAAAAATGACAGAGGAAAACAAAAACAGCAGCAGCGGCAACGTATGAAAGACCGGCTAAAACTAAACGCGGTAATTGGTTTACGTAAGTTTCGTCTTTATTAAAATCAGTTTTAGTCTCTTCATAGCCAAATGTGGATCCACACTCTTTGCACCTCCCTCCTGTTCGACAACCCCTTTGGTTCGTTACGTTAAAATAAACAAAAGTCGTCGTTGAAAATGATCGAGCTAATGCTGTGTGCCAGACGTACGCCACCCCGCAGTGGTACGTAGCTGCTGGGTGGAAAAAGTGTGCCGTTTTTTTTTTTTCTAGCTCATTTTTTGCACATTTGCGTTTTAGCAGCTTAAGTTGTGATAAGAAATTAATGTCGAAACAAAGATAGGAAACTTCTGCCCTACACTTGGAGAAATGAATAGAACATTTGACATATCTAATAATTTACCACTGTTATGAACAATTATACCACTAGCCTTTAGTAGACATGTGTATTTTTTTATTTAATTATTTCCTTTTATAGCATAGTTTAGGCGCCGTAACAATCTTATGATAAATGTGCTTTAAAAAGGTTTTACTTCTCTTGTATTTATAGAAGAACTTTTTATACCCTCAGCCATATGGCTAGAGAGTGTATATATCATTTGATACGGCCCAAACCTGTCTCATCGAAACAACCAAATTCTTTTCCGGGCATTTAAAGTCGATCGAGCGATGTCCGTCCGTCTGTGGAAATCACTCTAGCTCCGAACAAAATGAAGTAGTTTAATAAAATTTTACTCAAATTTATATTATGTCTGCGGGACTTTTGGTATTAAGAAGGGACCATGTAAGTCCAGGTTTGGTATGGCCCCATACAATGATACCATATTACATCCTACGACAGAAAATTGTTTGTACAGGTCCACGTCTTCGTATAGCCCCCATATAACGGTACCTCTCTATTTTCGGTATTTTGATGATTTTAGCGACTTTATTCACCGGAATTGTTTCAAATTTGTTATTTGAAGTTCAAAGTTTGGATATTATAGCCTATGACAGAATATTATCCGAACAGGTCCACGTCTTCGTATAGCCTCCATATAATGGTACCTCCCTATTTTCGGTATTTTGATGATTTTAGCGACATTATTTACCGGAATTGTTTCAAATTTGGTATTTAAAGTTCGTAATGGATACTACAGCCTAAGAAGAAAAATTGTCTGTGCAGGCCCACGTCTTCGTATAGCCCCCATATAACGGTTCCTCCCAATATTCGGTACTTTGATGATTTTAGCGACATTAATCACCGGATTTGTTTGAAATTTGGTATTTTAAGTTCGTAATGGATACTACAGCCTGTGACAGAAAATTGTCTGTGCAGGTCTACGTGTTCGTATAGCCGCCATATAATGGTACCTCCCTATTTTTGATATTTTGATGATTTTAGCGACATTATTCTCCAGAATTGTTTCAAATTTGGTATTTGAAGTTCGTTATGCATATTACAGCCTACGACAGAAATTGTTTGTGCAGGTCCACGTCCCCGTATAGCCCTCATATAACGGTTCCTCCCAATATTCGGTATTTTGATAATTTTGGCGACATTATTCACCGAAAATGTTTCAAATTTGATATTTGAAGTTCGTAATGAATACTACAGCCTATGACAGAAAATTGTCCATTCAAGTTCACGCCTTCGTATAGCTTCCATATGACGGCACCTCCCGATACTCGGTATTTTTTATGATTTAAACGACATTATTCACCGGAATTGTTTCAAATTTGGTATTTGAAGTTCGTTATGCATATTACAGCCTACGACAGAAAATTGTCTGGTATAGCCCCCATATAATATATAATTTAATTTTTTGAAATTGTCAAATTCAATTAACATGGTGGGGGGCATTCAAAGTTCGGCCCGATCGAAATTGCTTTACTTTTATATAGATACTATACTTAATAGTCATATTCAATATTATAGTATTGTAGCAATACGAAATATTACTCCCTCCACCCACAGCGGAGAAGGTCATATTCGTAATTACATCTTGAAAAATAATCTACTTTCAAAAGGGTACTTAAACTTATATCTGTTGTGTACGAAGTAATATAATAAAAGCTCAAGTAAAAACTGTAAAATTGAAACACAATTAAATATGCCACCATTGAGTGATCTACGGTAACTTCGTGACGTTACGATTTCGACTTGAATACAATATAATGAATCTTAAATGACCTTTGTATTTCAATAAACGCAAATAAAAATACATGTGAAGTAAATAAATACTTGTTATGTTAATAATAATAATATATAAATGCTGCTTATAAACACGACAATTAACATGTTTATTTATAAATCCAAACCCTGAACGGAATAAAGTAAATTATAGTACCATGTTAAAGTAATATAATATTTCTTCTTTCAAAGGATTGTGTTAATGAGATCTTTTCATAAGCCCAAAATTATTTTTTACTTTGTATTGCATTAAATGCATTCAATTGTCCCCCACTCTTCTTTGTGATTATTACGCATCCATAAATGTGAGAAATACTCAAAGCAAACGTTCTGATTGTCTATAAATGCAAATGAGTTTTTTTTTTTTTTTTTGTATTTATTATTGTCTCAACTTTTCAAATATGAGTGCGTTTTGTTTTGAATAAGCAACACAAAAATTGTTTTCAATAAAAATTAGGACCTCGTTTTTATGCAGGTGTAGTAGGCCCAAGTACGTGAGCTTTATTAGCATTTAAGAATGTTCTACAATTCCCACAAAATCAAGAAAATGTCCAAAATGAATCATCAACTTGGGAAACCTGAGAAATCTCAGATATTTAATTTGAGGCTTGGCAACAACATAATGCCCCAATTTCCTAAATAATACACTTACAAATACTCTCTCGTTTATATTTCCTTTAGAAACCAAAAATTAGTCCAGTAGATAAAATAAGTACTAAACTAAACCATAGTGTCGTTAAATTTTCCTAATTTTATTTTTCTATTCATCGCCAAGGAACAAGAAATTGTTAATGCTTCTCTAAATTTTTATAGTTAACTCTATTCATAAGGTTGAACAACAAGCAGAGCACACTTCACTATCTAACCAAGTTGTGGGAGCGGAGCAAAGGGGGTGGCGGACGGACGTGTTAAGGTATATAGGTGTAGTTGGATTCCATAAGAACCTTCAGCCGTTAAGAAAAAAAAACTCACACATATTGTAGTATTCGTCATCGCCATCAACCTGTGTACACATTTTGATAGCAATAACTTGCTTGCCAGTCTGCTTGACGCCAAAACAGATATAATCTTCTTTGAATTTTGCAATACCCTTCGGATTTTCTAAGAAATTCCGCAAGCAACGAAGCATTTTATTTTTCTTTCTTCAATTCCACACAGAGCATGGAGGAAAACCTCAATACTTATTCTCTGATCGTCGTCGTCGTCGCCATCGTAGTATCTTTACATTTTCTTTTCCTATGTTTCTCCACTTCAAAATTTCCCAAAGAGTTTCCATCACTTTGAATACAACAGCAGCAGCTATCTTGGTCTATGGCTGTTGAGGTGTTACCAAGTGTAGTTACTTAATACCATATTCCATGGGAAAGAAGTGTAGCTTACATCAAGTACGTAATCTACGCTAATAAATTAGTTATTAACGCTATCAGAACAGCGTGAAAACACAAGAGGATGAGGTTAGAAATAAAGAGAGAGCGAGAAAATAGCACTTAAATATTTTTCACCATGAAATGCTAATGAAAACAAGATGCAATTATGGCATTGTGTTAGAATCGAAAGGTGTAAATTCGTAGTTAGTTAACAGGCGTAGAAATTTATACGTCGACGGTAATGGTTATCAAATTATACGCAATATAATAAAACATAGAAATGACCTAAAACTATGTAAAAGAGTTGAAATGATATAAAGCACTTTTTCTTGGAATATATTGTTATTTTGTAGGGGGTGTTAAAATATCTTGTTTTAGCCCAAAGATGTTATTTTATGAAATTATACCAGATGCCTAAAAGTATGCTTCACTGCTAATATAATAATAAGCCAGCGGTTAGGCAAAGTTTCTGGCTAGCCGGGCCGTAACCCGCCTCTTTACTTTTCCACTGACAAAAAATATTAATCATTTTTGAAAATTTATTTCTTTTCAGCAGGAAGTGTTTCCATGCTGCCTATTATTATTTGGATGATCCACCACATCATCCAAATGTGCCACAGGTCGACTGGGAGGTACCAGTTGAGATTGGTGGAGAAATTCGGGCAGCTGTCCCCGTCAATGAGTTCGCCAAACATGTTGCCTCGTTGCATGCCGATGGTGATATCGGTTTCAGTCGTGAATATGAAGCCATACAAAACGAATGCATTTCCGATGATTTACCCTGTGAACATTCGCAACATCCCGAAAACAAGAAGAAAAATCGTTATTTAAATATTACAGCCTGTATGTATGCAACACATAATAGAATGGAAGATATTTCAATTTTATAATTTCTCGCCCAAATTTCTTCTTTTAGATGATCACAGTCGAGTTCATCTACATCCCATTCCTGGCCAGAAAAAGAATCTAGACTACATAAATGCCAACTATATTGATGGATATCAAAAGGCGAGGGCCTTCATTGGGACTCAAGGTCCATTGCCCGATACATTTGATTGTTTTTGGCGCATGATTTGGGAACAACGTGTTGCCATCATTGTAATGATTACGAATTTAGTAGAACGTGGCCGCCGCAAATGTGATATGTATTGGCCCAAGGAGGGTGTAGAGACCTATGGGGTCATACAAGTGAAACTAGTCGATGAGGAAGTAATGGCCATGTATACCGTGAGAACTTTACAAATTAAACATTTGAAGGTAAACAGCATTGTGGAATATATATTTTTTTTTTTTTTTTGCACTCAAATTCCTATATAATTTCATTGTCATTTTCTCATTTTGCAGCTCAAGAAAAAGAAACAGTGCAATACCGAAAAAATCGTCTATCAATACCATTACACCAATTGGCCAGACCATGGGACACCCGATCATCCCTTGCCGGTATTGAATTTCGTTAAGAAATCATCCGCTGCAAATCCACCCGATGCTGGTCCCATTGTTGTGCACTGTAGTGCTGGTGTGGGTCGTACCGGTACTTATATCGTACTCGATGCCATGCTCAAGCAAATCCAACACAAGGGTGTTGTCAACAGTTTTGGTTTCCTGCGCCACATTCGTATACAGAGAAATTTCTTGGTACAAACCGAAGAACAATATATTTTCATACACGACGCCCTAGTTGAGGCCATTGCATCGGGTGAAACAAATCTAACGGCCCAACAAATCGAGGAACTGAAGAATTGTACACCATATTTGGAGCAGCAGTATCGCAACATTATCCAATTCCAGACCAAAGATGTACACATTGCATCGGCAATGAAACAAGTTAATTCGATCAAGAATCGTGGTGCTATATTCCCCATCGAGGGCAGTAGGGTACATCTAACACCCAAGCCGGGTGAGGAGGGTAGCGATTATATAAATGCCTCATGGCTGCATGGGTTTAGAAGACTGCGTGACTTTATTGTCACCCAACATCCCATGGCCCATACCGTCAAAGATTTTTGGCAAATGGTATGGGATCATAATGCCCAGACAATTGTTTTACTCTCGTCGCTGGATGAAATCGTAAGCAATCACCAGAAAAATGATGTATTAAATAAGTATGTTAATTGTCCCCTTTGTGTTTCTTTAACAGAATTTTGCCCAGTTCTGGCCAGATGACACATCACCCATCGAAAGTGATTATTATCGTGTCAAGTTTTTGAGTAAAACAAACAAATCCGATTATGTTAGCCGTGATTTCGTTATACAATCAATACAGGACGACTATGAACTAAGTGTGAAAATGTTACACTGCCCCAGCTGGCCGGAAATGTCGAATCCCAGCAGCATTTATGATTTCATTGTCGATGTCCATGATCGGGGCAATGATTATCGTAACGGACCAATTGTTGTTGTGGATAGGTAAGCTGTCATATTTAAAATGAAATTATGAAGTCTAACCACTGCTTTGTTTTTCCAGATATGGCGGCGCCCAAGCCTGTACATTTTGTGCCATTTCTTCGCTGGCGATTGAGATGGAATACTGTCAAATGGCAAATATCTATCAATATGCCAAATTGTATCACAACAAACGTCCCGGTGTTTGGACATCTAGTGAAGATATACGCTTAATATATAACATACTCGCTTTGCTGCCACGTAATCTGCAGTTGCTGAAACGAACTGCCATCAAAATTGAAATTGAGGATGTGACAACAGCAACGCCGGATCTATATAGTAAAATTTGCAGTAATGGTAATAATGATTTACAACAAAAACACAATAGTGAAACAAAACGTAATAGCAGTTCTCAATCAAATCAAAAATCAATTCTTAATCAAAACAATTCCAATCCAAATCCGAATCCTACAACAACGAATTCATGTCTAAATTACAACAATCATAGTAACACAACAACAGCAACAACAACAATAACAACAAATGCACTAGCAATCACAGCCACACCAACACAGACAACAGCCATATCTGCTGTTGGTGGTAACGCTGCTGCTGCTGCTGCATTACATATTCAAAATAATCAGTCATCATCATTACCATCTCCCACACAAATTCTGTATCCCATAACAATTATAACTTATCTGCTACAGCAAATACAACAACTACAACAAATCCAAATTCAAATCTATCAAGATCATCTTCATTATTGGAAAACGTCCATCACCACCATAACAACCACCACCAAAACCATAGCCATAATTATAACAATCATCATCATCATCATAATAATCCTTCAATACCACCACCTTCCCATAATAATAGTAATTTATGTATGAATATAACCTCTAACAGTGAAACTAATTCTAATTTTAATAATTCTTCTAATACTATAACTACTACCAATACCACCAACGATTCTACTACTACTACTACTCCCACAACCACCACCACTACTACTACTCCATCATTGTCTACTAACCACGGTGATGGGGATGATCTAAATTCTACTGTCAATGCATCTGCAACAACAACAACACAACCACCTCCGCCACCACAATTTGCCGGTGCTATTGCAAATGTTGACGAAAACTCAACATCATCATCACCGGTCTATCAACAACAACAACAAATGCTGGCCCTATTAAATCAACAACAATATATTCAACACTTTGCCAATCAAAATGACATCACGGATGTTGATTGTGATAATATAACCTCATACACTCCACCACCTCCACCGGCGGCATTCAATACTGGATTCTCGTCATCGTCCTCGGTAACCAATAAAAATGTGACGGGCTCACCACCACATCATGCTGCTTTGCATATTGTCGATCATCATCCGATTGATGCAATTGTTGATTATCCCATGGGTTATAATCCACCCACAATTGCCGATGCTGATTATCCTCCATCGTTGGGTGTAACACCATCAACGTCTTCATCGACTGTCATCAATGCCAATGAAATTACCACACCATTACTAAATCCTCCAACCAATTCATCCATGAATACATCAACGAATTCCTCTCCACCAATACCCCAACCAAATGCTTCTAATTCCCCATCTCCCTCATCGGCGACAACGCCAACGGCATTCTTTAATAATCCCAATACTAACAATGGTGCTTGTCTAAATAATCTCACCTCCACATCCACAGTTACTGATGCTCAAAGCTTAGATATCGTAGGTTAAATTATGCAATAGACGATAAAACCTAAAAATAACACAACAACAACAAATAAATAAAATGAGGAATATATATATACACACATAGAGATATAATCATATGAGTCGTTCCAAGTGGAGTCGGGCAAATGAGCAAAAAGTTTTTAATAATTTAAAATTTTTGGAAGAATTCTTAAAATATTGGCGTCTAATTTTGTAGTATGTGTGAATGAATCCAGCACATTTCTCTGAGAAAAATACTAAGACTTTGTTGTCCGCAATGTTTTTTATTTATTTATTGGCTATATCTTTATGGAAAAAGGTATTCCCCGAAAAAATTTCTATGTTGTCCGTAATATGTTAAAATTTTATGTGGCTGTTTGTTTGTTGAATAGAATAATGTTTTATAATTATAAAGTTTGTACGGATGTGAATAAGTGGGCTAGGTATATAAGTGATGGTACATAAGCAGCTTGGCCAAAATTCTCAAATTAAAAGGGAAAATAAACACAGGATTCGAAGGCAGCTCTGTCATTCCTTTATAATGTGTCACAAAATATGCCATGTGCCAAGCTTAAGTCCAGTCGACCCGTCGTAGTCTCAAAACACAAATAGCAGTTCTTAAGTTTTTTGTCTTCAATTTCCTCAAAATGTGGGCTCATTTATATTTCTTTGTAAGGTAAATAAATGAAATGAATGTATTTTTACAATTTTCCCCTTCTAATAATGAATACTTCCAAAATTGTTTTAAAACTGATTTGCCCGATTAAACATGGAATGACAAGATTAACACTTGGGTCAATTTTATGCAATAAATATACCAGTAACGCGAGAGCTATCTGAAACTTGCTGGAAAATATATCGGTATAATGATAACGTTTTTACAGAATTTGATTTTTAAAATCACATTATTTTAAATTCGCCTAAAGCTCTGGACCCAAGTGTGTACCCATAACATAGATATTAGAATTACAAATAAGTAATAAATTGTAATGTAAAGCAAACAACAACAACAAAAAGATCTTATGCACACACACAGTGGACATATTTAAAACACTCACAAAACAAACAAACAAATAATACATTCACAAAAAAAGAAAGGACAAGGATAACTAACCTTAAAAAACTAAACCGAAGAGTAAAAAATGTGAAACAAAAATTGTAGATTAGCACCAAACAAAAATTATTATTAAAACAAGAAAAAACAAAACAAAAATGGAAAAACAAATTCACAAAATACATCAAAAACCATCATGCATACACATACATCATAAATAGTTCATTCGCGTAATTATACATTTATACAGATTATATATAAATATAGATATATTACCTATATACAAGGTGGAAACATGCAATCCCTTTTCTTCCCCCCGCCAAATCCTATCCCATTATTATCGAACGACCATCCTTATTATTACT
Source organism: Musca domestica (assembly GCF_030504385.1). Taxonomy (NCBI): domain Eukaryota; kingdom Metazoa; phylum Arthropoda; class Insecta; order Diptera; family Muscidae; genus Musca; species Musca domestica. The sequence goes on along the minus strand of NW_026712406.1, from coordinate 2,134,208 downwards.
ATTATTATTATTACCATTAGCAACCCTTATATTTAATAACGATGACTTTCCCTATTTTCCTAGGATATACGTTTCTAAATTGTAACACAAAAATCAACGACTTATTTTTTAAGTAAAATATCTACTTTTTTATATACATATAACAAATTGCATATATATAGTTTTTTTTTTTTAAATATATAAATATTAATATTTTTTCTATTAAATTATTTATTTAGTTTGTATGTAATATTGAGTTGGCGTAATATCCACACACACATACATATATAAATAGCATTACATTTATACATTGCCTGTGTATTTTACTGTAATTAAGTTTTAACCATACAAAACAACAAAATGTTGTATCCTTAGTCATTTGTTATTACAAAATCAAAAAACAAAAAAAAAAAACTAAAACATAACAAAATGTATATGTATATCATCATTTCTTGATCTCTCCCACATTTCTGGGCTCTGGACAGACGGCGACTAGGCGACGACAACGACAAGTGTAGCGTAAGTCGAGTTTTATATAGTGTGCTTGTATTTCTTCCTGATAAGAAATTGTATTTGTCAAATAAAACAAAAGAAAAATAATAATTAAACAAAAGAACAAAAACAAAATCCGTTTAATTTAAATGGAGTATTAATTGCATTACAAAGTGTTTGAGATTTACGATAATCCTCTCAAAGGAGTTTTCATACATATTGCTAGGAAGTGATTAAATAGAATTAAAATCGAAAATCCTTCCCAAAGGCATCTTCCAGAATAGAACCATAGCTTAAATGATAGATTCTTAAATTTGATTTTGATTTTTGCCGGATTCAAGAAAATATATACTTTTTGTCTCGGTTGCAAATGAATCAGTAAAAAACTCACGTTTTCATTGGAACGGGCTTTGGCCATTTTGATCGAACTTGTTGTGGAAATTCAGTTCATGTTTTAGTACATAGTGACAAAGACAACGTGGGAGGAACATCTCGAGAGATCAGCATCTTATTGTAGGAAAGAAAAGCAGTGTATACGTGGAGTACTCGGAAGAAAGCCATTTGGTGACCAGATTAAAAAACGACAAATGTAATTTTTTGAGCATATATTACGTATATTTTAGTAATTTTCCCTCTAGTGCCACATATACTACTCTTGAACCATTTTTTGATTCCTTAAAATTGCCTAGAATTAGAAAATATTCATTTTTCATTCAAAAAATATTTTTTTCTTTGAATCTGAATTTTTTTTATTTATTTTTTAAAATATTTTAACCCAAAAACAAAAAAAAAATCTCACATTCAGATTGGATATATAAAAACAAAAATCTTAAGAACGTATAAAATCTATATAATTTGACAAGTAACGACTTAAACGTTATTATGCCTACCGATGTCCCATTATCGCTATTCCAGCATCTTAAAAAGTTTTCAAAATCTAAAAAAACATGTTCTCAAAGTCTGTCTTATGCCCATTGTCAAACCCATATATGTACTCCTTGTTTTAAAACATATTTTACTTGTTCCCCAGTGTATCCCTAATTTATTGGTATAATGTCCGTCCTAATTTCAAATTGTTTTTTCAACATGAATTCAATTCCTCGAAAACAAAAAAAAAAAACAAAAATGTTGTAAAAAATAAAAAAAACCGAAATAAATATTGCTCATATGGCCCATAGATAAAATTTTGAAAAAAATAAATCGAAAATTCATACTAAAAAACTTCAAAGAAAAAAAAAACATTTACAAATAAGCACCAAGGCACAAGTGATTGAATAAAAGAAATACATATGTAAATACACTTTATAAATATAGAATAAATTACGTATTTATAAATAAGAAGAACAAAAAAACAAAAACAAACAGAATAAATACATAAGATAATTTTTGTAAATTTTATGTACTAATTTAAAAAAAAGAAAAACACAAATACAATTTTAATTTTTAAATAAGCCAATCGAAAAACCGAATATCTCTGATTACAAATGGAATGTTTCAAAATGACATGAATTGAATGTAAAATTCTTTAATTTCACTTCATTCATTTTTTTTCTTTGGAACTCTACACTTAAGGACAAGATATAAAGAAGAAACCCAACAAGCAAACAAGTATTATACATTATAATAAAGCAAATACAAAACAACAACAAAAAAACAAAAAGAGAATGAAATAAATATACGAAAGAAACGATTTAACGAATAAAATAAAATGTGTTTGTTTTAATTGAGAGGTTTTTTAAGAGTCTTTTTTGAACTGAGGCTGAAGAGAATTTTATTGAAGGGCCTTTACGTTTCAAAATACATTGATAAAGTGATCACATATAGGGTGAATTAAAAAAACTGCAACAAACGCCATAATTTTGAATTGTTTTAAATTTTATTGAATGAAAGCAAAAATGTCGGAAATAGCATCAAATTTTAGATTTGTTCGAATTGGTAACCTTTGGCACGAATTATGGCCTTTAAACGGCCAATGAAAGCGTCACACGCTGCCCAATTGTTGTTCTGCGGTATTTTGGCCCCTTCCCGGCGAAGCACTTGCTTGTGGTGTCGAAGGTGAAGGAAATCGAGCATTCATACCCGATTTCTGGTTACGAGAAATATTTAGATATATCATGTTGTAAAGAATCGCCGATTTGTTTCGCAAGTTATGACAGATAAAAGTATTGGAAATTTTGACCCTTTGTGGGTGAGTTACCAGAAGGGGTTATCTTCGCAACAGACCTTACATTAGCAAAAATATTTGGATGTGTGAAATTTGTTATTTTATTTCGCTTTTTTTTTTGAGCGTTTCGTTTTTCAGAATCTTGAACCTTATGTGGGGGAGGTACCAGAAGAATCTTGTGTTGATGGAAAATATTGAGATGTATCAAGTCTGAATGGAATCGGACGTTATTTTCACGTTTTATGAGCCTCCTTTGAGGCGGAGGTACCAGAAGGAGTCGGCCGATATATTCCATCTTCACACCAAACCTTTGTTTACTAAGAACAATGTGATGTGTTTAATTTGAAGAGAACCGGATGCTTCTTTTCGAGTTTTATAATAGTTTTGGTAATTCAAAATGTTGACCCTTTGTGGGGAAGGTAGGAAGGAATGGTCCGATCTCTGCAATTTTTAAAACAGATCTTGCGTTGATGTATATATTGAGATGGACCAAGTCAGAATGGAATCGGATTTTAATTTCGTGTATTATGAGCTCCATGAATAGCAATATTTTGACCCTTTGTGGGGGAGGTATCAGAAGGAGTGCACCGATATAATCTATCTTCACACCAGACCTTGGATTAATAAAAATATAGTGATGTGTGTAATTTGAAGACAATTGGACTATTACATCACATTTTATAAGAGTTATATTTATTGAAAATGTTGACCCTTTGTGGGGAAGGTGGGGTACATTTTCGCACCTGATATGGCACTGATGCAAATATTAGAATTAGAAAGTTAGAGCAAAAACGGATTATCCTTTCTCTTTCTGTGCAGCAAATTATTTTCTTTGAAAATGTCGGCATTTTTTGAGGGAGGTAACAGAAGGAGTGTACCGTTATTGCCAATCTCCGAACTCGATCCAAGTTTGATAATAATATTACGGTACATCGTAATATTATTATCAAACTTGGATTTGGAAGTTTGAAAAAAATCACATACTCGAGAGTTATCATGCGCACCAGCCAGACAAACGGACTTACTTTCTTATTTTCCTCTCCTGCCTCCAACAACTTTATTCTTACTAGGATGAACACGATGGACCAAAGGACTTTGAGTGAAGCAATTGCTAAATCCCGTGTAGCTGCGCATCCTTAAACTAAACCATCCTATTATTCGGTCTAATATTACAAAGATGTTCAAAAATTTGAATTTTTTAAAAATATTTAAAAAATGTTGTTTTGGAAATTATCATTATTTCTCATTGCTGAGAGTAAAAAAATGAGGTTTCTCGACTTTTAGTTTTTACATTTGAGGCATTTAGTGCAAACATTTCAAATGTCGCCCTTCTCCCACCTAATCCTATTTTCTTCCACACCCAGAAAATCCATGAAGGCACCACCAGTTGCATTGTGAAACACCCACACAAAAGACATGTTAAAAAATTGTATTCAAAAACACAACGCACGCGATTCACCAATTATTGGTGTCATTTAACTATTTGGCTTTGCAGCCACCAGTAGTAATTAAACTCTTCTTATGTACTTTGCCGTATAGCTGCATATATCAACGGTTTTAACAATGTTGGGTTAGTGTTAGTTTTTTTGTTTTATCAAATTGTCAAATTTATTACGTAGGATTATGTGAGGCGGCCGCAAATTCCAGTGTTATCAGACAGGGTGACGTTGATGATATTAATATCCTCATTAGGTGTACTTATTGAGACTTAAAATTGATTGTTTTGCTTTTCATCAACGTTTTTTTTATCTATTTGTGCTTTCCCCATACGCAACAGCAGAATTACTATTATACAAATATGGGTTTTTTTACGGAGGTAAAAATACACAGTTGAGGAAAATGATGGATGTTATCAAGAGCAATGCGTCATAGTTAATGGATGAAAGAAAAAGTGGTGCAGATAAAACTCCATACAATGGATGAAAAATAAAAGGTAATATAGTTAAATGAGAATAAAATAATAAAACGTATAAAAATTATACTGGCACTTGTTTTATTTGTATTGTTGTAAATGCTTAAAGAAAACACATAGGCATTCTAATAAAACAAGAAAAAAACTTTATTGCACAAATTTCAGAGGTTACCGTATATAGAACCATTTTTGCTGTATGTGTAAACACAAAACTCAATGGTCATAAGGCCAAAATGACTTCTGGGAAAGGCGGAAGGAAGCCATTCTAGTTTTAAACCGGATTTGTCATTCTTTGTTTGAAATAAAAAAAAAACAAAACACTTTGTTACTATCTATCTACTTGGGGTACTGAATTGCAAGCAAACACTTACCTCATATGTATCCGAAGCAGTTTCAGGGGCATTCGAGAACTTGAGAAAAACTCTTTGCTCCGGCTCTTTTGGACGACATTTGGTAACAGTTATTTGGCTAGAGATTTTAGAAAAGAATGGCACAAAATTTCCATCTTTAAGTGGTTCCGTTGGTCGTTGCAATTCCAATTTGGACTGAAAATAAAAAGAAAAAATTTCCTCAATATAAAACTATTAATTGGGTAAAAAAATTTTAAATTTGGAACAAAGGGGAAGAACATAAAAAGATTTTCCGATTTATAAAGTAAAACAAGTAAAAAAAGCTGTAAGATCGGCGGGGCCAAACTTGGATACCCTCCACCATTTGAAATGACTTTGGCAAGTTTCGAAAAAAAAAAATCTGTTAAAATCTATAAACGGTAACGGTATAAAAATGGTAAAACTTGAAAAACAAGTAGACGGGCCGAATTCGGTGGCGTATTTTTATTCCCTAAGCCAATGATTAAACACTCATATATGTATGATGAAAAATGGAGCGTTTTTCAGGCGGAGACTCTTGATTACAAAAATTAGAAGGCAGACGAAATGCTGAGACAACTCTGGACGGGGAATTAGCTTGAAGTGGTTCCAAGTCTATTGATCTATTAAACCAACAATAAGGTATAATGTCTGCTACTTTAAAAAGTCTCTTATTGAAGAAAGCGGAAGAATCTGGAGTTGGAAACATGTTGCATGATATCTAAGGCCATATTTAGAAGAAGAACAAGCTCCCTTCTATGACTTAGTTGGTCTGATATAAGAATCGCGGTGGACATACTAATCAGATATCTGACCTCAATAGGGCATTACAGTGTTATTGACAACAGTAGACTATGTGAAGCTGAAAAGAGGTAGAGAGGTCCTACGTCAATGAGATAGACTATTTGACAGATGAGGGATAGAAAACCAACATCAGATACACGTTTGCGAAAAGCATTCCCTGACTAGGCAGACCAGCCTGCTAACTACACTTCTCTCTATAAAATCTTTCTTCTATTTCTAGCTTCATTATCTCTCCCACAACCAAAAACTTTATTCTTCCTAAAATGAACCATATATCCGAGTGAAGAGTTGCCGCCTACCGTTAACTGCGATACCTTAAAACAAACCAGCAATTTTACATTTTCTGGACCGATTGCTAACCGAATGTTTTTGTTTATGTTTGGTTTGTTAACCTTGTAGGCAAAAGCAGAATTCCATGCAGCAGACCAAAATTAACAAAAAAGACACATAGCGCGAAATCGAATTGCATTATAAAAATTTGTGCACTCCACAATTTCTTGGAACTCGTGCACCACTTGAGAACGTAGACGAAAATGAAATTGATAAAAATTCAAAACACTTCAGGTTAATATGAACCCGTGACAATAAATTAAATTATTTTGGCATACATTTATTCGTCACGATCTATTCAACAATCCTCGTGATGACGGAGAAGATTGTATTGATAAGATTGTTTTAACAAGAATCAATAACTTTGTGTCGATTAATATCTTGCATGTTAGCAGTTTGTTGCCCCGATGATTCAAATGTAACAGATATAGGACAAAGTACACAAAGTAAGAAAAAAACATGAAAATACCAACTAACTATCTTAAATCGGCACTACCTAAAAAATGAATTCCGATTCCTTTTTTCAAATAAAGCGTATTTGAAAATAATTAATGTTAACAAAGCTTTACGTTCAAAATATGGATCAAGTTCAACAATGTACAAGCTGCGATAAATCGTTTTTGGATGCCGTTAATCCAAGACTACCTGTTGAGTCTGATATATGGGAAGAGTTCAGAGCGACAGTATTCAAAAAGAGCAGTCACTCGCCTTCAAAGTCTAAAACCTAATTAATAGCCCTGCCTCTTTCCCTTAAAGACCTAAGAAAAGTTCTGAAATTAAGAAGTAGAACTAATGTTGACGAAACCGATCTAAACGACCTAGTTTATTATATAAAAAGGAAAATATTCTTCTTCAAATTTGTTTCTTATTGCTTATTTTTTATGTGAATAAGTCATTTGTGTCTCGTACCATTACCGCGTCACAGTGGCCGAAATATGGCTCGTGAGCTGAACATATCGCAATATTCCATTCGGCAAATATTGAAAAATGAGCTCGGGGCAAAGCCATTGAAATTCCAGATGTGCAAGAACTTACACCGTACAACAGAAAGAAATAGATTTAAAAGAGCTAAAGATCAGCTTTGCTTGGCCGGAAGTGGTGATCTGCCGAATTTGATTTTCTCCGATGAGAAAACATTAGTTGTCCAGCAGTTGGTTAACAAAGAAAATGATCGTGCAAGAGGTCAGCTGAAAATGTGAACCTTCGGTTGGCCACCAGAACTCAAGCGCCGGCCTGTGATGGTGTGCGCCGCCATAACAGCCGATGGTCGCTCTCGGCTCGTATAAATGCCGAATATTATCGCGAAAATATTCTGGAGGGTGTATTAAAGCATTTTGGCCGGAGACCTGGGACATTCTAACAGGATTCAGCACCATCGCAATCAGCATGCGCCACCCAAGAATGGTTACAAAATGAGGTTATTCGCTTCATTTCCAGCGCATAATGGCCACCAAAATCTCCGAATACCAATCCGCTGGACGCTGGAGTATTTTGAAAAGTAAGGTTGGCACTAAAAATACCAAAGTGTTGATCAACTCAAGCAGGCTCATCGCCGGGAATGGGCCAAAATACCACAGAGCAACATTCGGGCAGTGTGTGATTGACCATAATTCGTGCCAAAGGTGACCAATTCGAAAAAATCTAAACTTATTTAAAATTTTATGCTATTTCCGACATTTTTGCTTTCATTCAATGAAATTTAAAAACAATGTAAAAATGTATTGACCCTAGTTTTATTCCACATTTAATTTGAATTTTGCACATTGTTAAAAGTTCTACCCACGACCGAGCAAAAGTAGTTCATGGACAGAACTTTTAGCAGCGTGCAAATTTATTCGACTGCATGAATTATCTATAATTAAACAAGGCTTACTGTTGAATATAAATCCTTGCAAATTTCTTCCTTCATACATCCATCTCCAATTTTTAAATGTGTAGACATCTTCTTAAATACTTACATTTTTGGTTGAAAATATTCTTTTAACGGCCGCTGCTTGATTGAAATACCATCCATATTTAATGAGACCTTTATGTTTGCCGCTGGTTAATACTTGAGTAAAACTGGGCAGTCTGGGTTTGTTATTGAAACCAAAAGTTTTACTGAAATGTGAGAACATATCCTAAAAGAAAAGAGGAAAGAAATTACAAAATCTTGTAAACATCTCTATAAATTCCAAAATAATAACTTACCTCGTGAACATGGAATGTATGCTTAATATTATTGGAGTCTTGTAATATAATACTGTCATTTAATATTTCTATTATATGGTCCAACCACGATTCATAAGACAATGCTGGTGCCATACTCGATGGCTGTGATGCATCCATTAGAGGCGGTGATGGTACTGTCGATGTGACAGTTACATTACTTATGGGTTGAATATTGATTGGTTTTTGTGAACTTTTTGTATTAAGTACTATTATTTTGCTAGAATCTATTTTGGAGATTTGTACAAATTTCTTATCAATTGTTGGCAGTTTTTGTATAACACCGGGTTTTGTGATTTTAATGATTTTAACGGGACTCTGTTTAACGATGACGGATTTGTTGAGAAAAACTGGTTTACACTTTGGCTTGATGATTACCGAATTTGAGGTATTTCCTACAAAATTTGTGGTGGTCTTTTGTAAATCATTGACCGTTGGGGTGTTGGGTTCTTTTTTGATTTGTTCAATGCCATTCAACTGGGTTGTGTCTAAACATGATTCTTGGGCTTGCGATTCCATATTGTTTAGACTTTCAATTTCCTGGGCTAAAGCTATATTATCACATGATAGTCGAATGTCATTGCTCAATTGAAATTGTCCGACAACATTGAAGTTGGAATTTGGTGAAATGGTGGAGCGACTTGTTACCGAATCAGCAATTCTGTTTTGTTTAATGTGAGGAAAATTTATATCGAAATCTTCAACACTATTGTTGGAATTGAAGTGAGGATCTGATGTGGAGACTATTGGCAGGTATTGTTGTTGCATACATGATGTTGAGGTTTTTTTCGCTTCTGTTTCCATGTCAGAAAGCATGTCGGAAAAATCAGGAATGGTCTGAAAAAAATTTAAAAAAGGTACGATATTTACTAAAAGCGAAACTTATAAAAATATTTAGATATATGTTTTGTAGGTAAAAAAGGAACAACATCCTTGTTCGTTATATTCAAAGAAACTCCATATTTTAATAAAATAACTCACAGCTCACGTGCCTCATCGAAATAAGAGTTTTAGGTCACTTCAAATCCGTTTCAGGAATAATTATTACTTTTATAAAATGTGATGTAAGAATCCGATTGTTTAAAAATTACACACATCACAATATTTTATTAACATAAAGTCTGGTGTGAAGATGGGATATACCGGTCCACTACTTCTGATACCTCCCCCACAAAGGGTCAACATTTTGAACATTCATGAAGCTCATAAAGCACGAAATTAACATACGATTTCATGCAGACTTGACAAATTTCAATATTTCCATCAACACAATATCTGTTATAAAGATGGTGCAGATCGGAACATTCCTTATGGTACCTCCACCGCAAAGGGTTACAATTTTGAATGACCAAAACGTTCATAAAATCCGAAATAAGCATCCGGTTCTCTTCAAATAACACACATCACAATATTTTAATTAATCCAAGGTCTGGTGTGAAGATGGGATATATAGGTCCACTTCTTCTGGCACCTCCCCTACAAAGGGTCAAAATGTTGAGTATTCATGAAGCTCATAAAATACGAAACTAACATCCGATTCCATTAGAATTCTATGTACACCTTGTATCGACATTTTTGGTAAATTCCTAGTAAATTGCCTAGAATCATGATTCCGCACTACATATTTTTGCGTGAAAGATGTCATGATTGTTACAAGGGCTTGGTGCGGCTAAGGCTGCTCATACTGGTTCGAAACATGCGAGTTTTATTACCTAAAATCGTGTTAAGCGTGTTAAAACCGGCATCTAGACCCACGGTCGTTAAGTGATGAAGTCGAATTTGAAAATCCATCAAAATGTAAAAACCTAACAGGGTTCTAAAGGGCCTACTAAAGTGAATTTCCAAAGCCCTTTCGCAGTATAATTTTTAGAGAACCCAGAAGAGATAACCAGACATGTAAAGCAATCCATCATAAATGGGTTTAGTCATAGTTTTGAACTCCATAATAGTTCTAAAAATACTACAACAGTTCTCTAACTTGACCCTCTTGAATTGTAGACATTTAAATTATCAACAATGTCGTGTGATAATCTTAAAGTATAACATAAAAATAATACTCCGTGGTAGCTATACCCAAACAGAGAAAGTCAGAGGCATTGAAATATCGGTGGGGTTGTATGTGTGCACATAGGTACATATATTTGTTTTTGTGCTAGCTAGGTAAATAATTAGTGAGATACTGGAAAAGCAATTAACACACATTACATACAACAAAAAGCCAAAATAAATCAAAAGTTTTTTTTACTAACTCAACCCGACCAAAGTGTGGAGTTGACACGCCGCCGTTTGTTATCTGCCAATAAATGCGCTTCATGCCGCTAACGACTACAGTAACGTCATGAATATAAACTGTGTACACATGTACGTACTCACATACTTTTCTTCCTCCCAGCTAGCATTTCGAAATATAATTACCGAATTTCCGTTGGGAATTTCTATCCAATTACATTCAATTTGATTAACATCAGAATGCTGTGAATGATGCATTCTAATGACCTTTTCCTTAGATGATAATTGCATGGCGTTACTTACGTTTTCGGCAAATAGATCTTCGTTGAAATTAAAAAAGTCTTCCGTGTTGCTGTTGTTGGATTTTCCAATTGGATTGACCTCATTTTTATCGTCACAATCAATCATGGGCATGTCGAAATCAGTAAGCGGAGAAGAACTTGAGTCAACCGGTGGGTTCAATGTGGTTGGCATCCATAGGTGTTGCAGGGCATCAAGAAAGGCACTATACATAGACTTGTCTGGCCGATTGAGAATGGCAGCAAGCAGTAACAAGAGATGATCACAGATTTCCTTTTTCATGGTAACAGAATTGTCGGGTTCAACAACGATTTTAAGTTTTTTACAGGCACACAAGTAGAAACCTTTCTTATTGGTCACGGCATCGGAACAAACTGTCACATGTAAGCGTCCCGCTAGAAAATTGTTTGAATTCAAAGATGTAACGGCAAAAGTTTGACCGTTTAAGCGTTGTATTGGTGGTATGTTTTCTTCATTTTCTCCGCGGCAATACGAGTCCCATAGCTTAGTTTTTTGCTCTTCACTAACGTTTAAATTCCACAAAACATTCTTGTCCAATTGATATACCTCAGCCAATTGGAAATCAGTATCGACCGAATAAATGGCCTTGATATGCTGGCAGTGGAAATCAGTTGGGGCCTCATTCTTACAGCCATCCACATAACAGGTAGCCTTCCGTGAAAATATACCAGTTGAGGGCGACTGACTGATAGCCACGAAGTTTCGCACGTTAACTATCTTCTCTTTAGTCCTCACCGAGAAGAGTCGGACATCGTTGTGTGTGACCAGCTGAATTGGATCAAACGGTTTGATGGAAGCCAACATACATTTACGCAAATCACACTCTGTATTACGACATATAAGCGCTCGCTGACCACTAATAGAACCACACGAACCACATTTCTTTAGTCCCCTCAGCGACGAACGATGTAAAATATTATTAAATTTATTTAACTTGTCGCATTCCAACTCATTGGAAATCATTGTTTTGTCACAGAATCCGTTTTATATGCTCCAATTTATATTTTATTGGATCAGTTATGCGACGTCTGTGAATGTGGTCTTAAAAAATCATGTTTTCCAAAGAGCCGAAAGAGAGAGAACAACAAATTACAAATGTAAATAAAGGTTGAACTGACAGTTCGAGCAGGTGGTTGTGGTGAAGTTGCCAACCTAATGTTGAGGTGTTGGAAACATATGGTAGAAATTATAATGAAAATCGTTCCAAAAGTGACATTTAAGGGTGCAACAGGGCTACCACTTATATGTTTTTGGAATGTCTATTAATTTTTGGTTTCGTTTACATTCTAAAGGAAATAAAAGCATTGAGAAAAACGCGTTGAGACGGGTACAATTAATCTGTTCTAGAACTACAAGAATATAAAAGTTTTTTACTACGATAACAGATTTTCCCTTTATGATATCGACAAAAATTGCAAAATTAATAGATTCTTGCAGGTTTTGAAATTCATTCCAAATAAGATGCTCAGATTTCTTTAACAAAAGTTAAAAAAAAAACTTTGTAATGGTGTTTTTTTTTTTCACAGGTAGTCGCATCGACCCAGATGCTGGGACAATGAACTGTCAAACCGATTTTGGAATTGAAAATGTTGAATGAAAAATTAGAGGAAAAGAGCAGGAAAAGAGCCGGTCTGCTACGGGCTTAGTAAAAAGTTTGGTACCACAAGGAAGTATTTTAGCCCCATACCTATTTAACATCTTCCTGTATGACTTTTCCCACGTCAACCAAGGCTCCCAAGCGATTTTATATGCCGACGACTGCTTAATTTATGCACACAACATTTCGCCAAAAACGCCTTACAAAACGCTAGAACTCATCTCGAGAGCATTCATGAATTCTATCAAAATATGGGGAGCCAAAATCAACGCAGAGAAATCAGTAGCAATATGCTTCCGAAACGCTTCAGGAAAATGCACCAGAACCGTTGGTCCAGAGAGTAAAGGACACCAGCTATCTCTTGAAGGAGTTGAGATTCCTTTTAAAACCACCCTCAAATACTTGGGTATTACTTTTACCAATTTTATGAAGTTCAATGAACACGCACGGTCCGTCACAATGGTTTAGTTTGAAAATAATAAACAAAACAAATTTGTAATTAATTTCGTGAAATAAATTTATAGTATAGTTCTTTATTATAGCATGTTTCCATTGGAAACCGAACAACGTTGTTCGCTCTCAGAATTAGGTACACGAATTAACCCGTTCATACGGCACGATTCGTAATTCATAGTAAAATAATTCCTTTTTTTCAAAATTTTGTTTGTTGATTTTAATGGGAATTTATACTAAAATACATTAAATTCTCACTAATATGGATAGAAGAAATGATTATTTTTCTCCCAAAGATTTATTAAAACATTAATTTTATAATTTTCATTCACGTTTCCAACTTTTTGTGTAAATGTTGACATTTTGAACATATTTTTGTATTTTTCTATTTTTAAATTCTGCTGGAGAGACACTTGTCAAACATTTTTTCTGCCGATACAAAAATTTTTCTTTTGTTTCCTGTTTTCTGTGGTAATTTCAACTCGTGGACAAAATGCGTACCTCGGATGAGAGAGAAAACAAAATTTACTTTCGTTTGAATGTACATACGCTATTCTACATTGTAGTTTTCATTCATAAATTTCAGTCTTCCCAAAATTTTTCAAAATTTCATTAAATTTTTCTATTTTCAATTTTTAAATGTCATAATTAATTTTTTCGATAAATGCTCTCATTTGTTAGGAATGGGACATATTTTTTCGTTGTTCTGAGAGTGATTTGATTTGAACAATGTACAAATATGATTGTTCGCTCAGGAAATTTTGTGTGAAGAATTAAGTAGTTTTTTCATAGTTAAGGGTCAAACAACGAATAGAGAGCGAATCAAGTGCAGTGGAAACGCCACATTATAAAATAAACGATTTGTGTTATTAATTTCTTTATTTAAATAAATGTTGTTGTTATTGTCATGTTATCAATATAAAATATGGCAACATGAATTCAGTAAACTTTACGTTAAAAGATGAATGGAAGATGCTCTGGCCTTTAAATTTAAATGAGACTTGTAATAACGAAAAACGATTTATGTGTCCGACATCACTTTTTTATCTATCCATGGTAGAAGAACACAGGTAGATGCAACAAAACATGGGAACATTGATATGTCAAAAAAATTAAATGTTTTTTTCAAATATTAGTAGATTTTTATATGGTTTCTTATACGACGTCATTCGGAGATAATTATAATATGCGTTTTCAACCATTTTTACAAATTTAAATAATTTTTCATTCAACATTTTCAATCCCAAAATTGGTTTGACAGTTCATTGTCCCAGCAGCTGTGTCGATGCGTCTACCTGTATTCTTCTACCATGGTATATCATGTTAACCATTCGCTTTGTAAACCTATCATAGAAAGAAGAAGACTCAAAAAAAGAATTACTTACTTCCATACCTTACTTACTCTAACTGCAGAAGTGAGCCAACTTTATAAACAAGTTTTTAAAGAAAAATGTTATTTTTTGCAATTATAATCATTTGTTTTTTGCTAACGGTTGCATCGGACATTGTAAAGCTAGTAAGCACTTTATAATTATATACTGAACATTGTAAATCATATGTTCCCTTCCTCTAAATATAGCTACGGATCTCAGCGCTGTTTACAAACCGTCAATCTGAAAACACGGAACACCTGCAAGAGGAATTAAAAAAGGCAAAGGCCGAACTGGGCAAGGTATTAAATGCCACTGGACAAGATCGTTATGTAGCCGAAATAAAGAGAATGCGTGCAGAGGATAAAGTGAATGAGGCACTTCGAAAAATCAAAGCCGAGCAACGAAAGGGTCAACTGAAAACTGTGTCTTTTGAAATTATGCTGGGTTATGGTTTCAAGGCTATTCTTTATATTTCACTCGCAGTGATATCCTTCAGGAATCGTTATAATCCCGTTTTGACATTCAGTGAAGACATAAGCCTGCAACCACTACAGGGTCTGCTAAGTTTTCCCACAGGCATACCCAACGCTATTTCGGTACCCATTTGGGTTCTATCATGCAATGTTACCTTCAGGTTAATGTCGGGTCTGGTAAAACAGTATTTACCAAGGAAGTAGAAAACTACTCCAATATTTGCATGGACAAAACATGAAATGTTGAATATAAATTTAAATAGCTTTTAACAAATATAACTGTATTTATTTTCTTATATTATACAACTGTTCATTATTGAAACAATCAAACCCCACTTGGGCTTCAATCCACCGGGCTACGGTCAAAAGCAATTGTTCATTCAATACGTTGGCCATTAGTTGAAGGCCAATTGGTAGTCCTTGTTGAGATAAGCGTATTGGTAGTGATAAAGCTGGAATACCGGCCATATTAGCCGGCTGTGTGCAGTAATCTTGCACCGCACACTGATCCCGATTGGAAAGTGAAATAAAATCTTTATACAATGGTGCATCCGTTAGTGTTGTGGGTGTCAGCAGAATATCTACATTTTCATCGGCATTAACATTCTCAAATACATTTTGGAAATCATTGGCTATTAGACGTCTAACCCTGAGAGCCTTTTCAAAGTATTTGTTGTAGTTTTCCCTTAAAAGGAAATAATTTCCCGACAAAATGCGATTCTTAACTACACTGTTGAAGCCTTCAGCTCTGGTCTTGGCGTACAAATCCTCAGTGCTACGATCATCGTCTGCTCGATGTCCATATTCAATGCCATCATAACGAGCCATGTTACTTGCCACTTCACATTGATTTAGAATTGAGTAAACGTAAATGCTGCTCGGTGTGTGGGGCAATGATACTTGCTTAACCATTGCACCGCCATCTTCTAGTATATCAGCAATTTTGGCCCATGTCTCCAATACTTCTGGTGAAAGTCCAGTACAATGGTATTCCTTTGGTATACCAATGCGAATTTTGCTTAAATCAATCTGTTCTGGTTCGGGCAAAGCAATTGGATGATATGGTTTGGAAATTGTCGTAGAGTCTAAGCGATCGGGTCCAGCAATAGCATTTAAAATATCCACACAATCACTTGTAGAACGTGCAAATATTCCAGGAACGTCCATTGAGTTTACCAATGGTATAAGTCCATGGCGTGATACCAATCCATAGGTAGGTTTTAGGCCAACAACACCACAATATGCGGCAGGATTACGTGTGGAACCTCCAGTGTCGGAACCAATACCACTGAAAATAAAGTGAGGACGTATATGGTTAATATTTAATTATTTTATTTATAATTCCTACATGGTAATGTGAAAAGTCTTTCAGACCAAAATTTTAAATTTGTCTCTGATCTAAGGAGGAAATAAATACAAGTATACGGAACATTTTTGACGATACAACTTCAGCAGTTAGCGACTGCCTGATTTTCTTCTTTAGAATGGTATTTGGAAGGTCGTAACCAAGCTCTATATAAATTCGGCCAGTAGACCCATTTAACAACTTAGTTTGCTTTCAAAACACACAATTGTGATTTAAAATTCAAAGTAAGCTAGATTACAACGGTGTAAAATTCCTAATTTTACTATAGGCCATGACCCATTTTTACATTTTAAACTATATGGTCTACTTCATGGGGTACTGATTCCTATATATTTTAAATTGTCTCGAAAAAATTTACGTAATGTACAAATAAATTCTTTCAATCACGTTACACATTTAATAACCCAACTTTAACTCGGAAAAAGTTGGCAACTCGTGTGTGGCTATCATTTCTTGACATTACTTTGACATTTAACTGTCAGTGGAGAGATTTTTGTAGCAGCGCTGTTAACAGTTGCGTGTGTGTTTTTTTATAGATTTTTTCCATAAAATTCCTAATATTTTCCTTATTTCTTGCAGCGAAAAGCCAAACAAAAATGTCAGCTCTTTTGCGTTTTGTAAACCGTGCTGCTTTGCACCGCACATTGGCCGTGAGGGGTATCAAAACATCACCAAAAAAAGATGAAACAGCTGCCATCGCTACCCCCGTAACCAAAGAAGATTTTGCAAACCCCAATCCCAAGAATTGGGTAAGCTACGGTTTTGATCACAAAGACGAAGCCAATGACCGTAACTCAACAAAAGCTTCTTTCTTCTTTGCCGTAACATTGTGTTTGGTGTGGGGTACATTCTTCTGGGCCTACTTGCCCGATACACAAATGCGTGATTGGGCTCAACGTGAAGCATTTTTGGAGCTGAGACGCCGTGAAAAGGCCGGTTTGGATTTGGTCAGCCCCAACTATGTGGACCCATCCACAATTGTACTGCCTTCCGATGAAGAATTGGGTGACACCGAAATCATCATCTAAACAATTTTTGTGCTTTTCTTTTTAAAGAATTAAAACTACTATTAAGTGTAATTGATAAACAAAAACGTTATGTAATGAATAAATAGAAAATTCGAACAACCCACTGAAGGGGGAAGCTGTTGAAATAACGGAAAAAAATTGTCGGAAAAGTGAATTGAAGTTGATCTTTTCGAAAATTGCGCAATAAACAATTAATGTTTGCATGGAAAATGAACGTTTGGCAATGTGAGGTTGTGTACCCCCCAAATTGTTGGTGTAGTGTTGGAATGGCAATGAAAGCGAAACAGCTGTTTTAAAATTAATGAACATTAAATTACTTACGCATAACAAATACCACTTGCAACTGCTATGGCAGAGCCTCCTGAACTTCCTCCTGCGATGCACCAGTCATCATTCTCCAGGCTTTTGCTCCACACATTTTTGGTTGGTCCAAATATAGAATCAACTGTGCCGGAACCCATTGCAAATTGGTCCATATTGGTTTTTCCAATCAATACCGCCCCGGCATTGACTAGACGTTCATACACCGTGGCATTGTAGGGAGGAACAAAATCTTGTAGCATCCTAAATTAAGTAAATGGTTTTATAAAATATTTAAAACATTTTTTCAAAAAATTAATAATTTCGCACTTACTTGGATGCACATGTTGTGGTTATGCCCTTGGTACAGAAGTTATCTTTCACAGCCACAGTGACCCCGTCCAATGGGCCCTTTTGTTGTTTTTCATGATAACGTAGCGCCGATTCCTTGGCCTGATGCAGAGCCAATTCCGGTGTAAGTTTTATAAATGCATTCAAATCCTTTAACTTAACAGCATCGTCTAGGGCGCAATCAACGACATGTCTCGGCGAATAGAATCCGCTACTGTAACTTGTCGTTAGCTAGAGTTGGAATATATTAAATTGATGAAGTGTTTATGTCATAAAATGATAAAATAATATATTAAAATAAAGTACTTGTTTTATATTCTGCCTGAGATGTCTTCTCATGTTAGAAAGCAAAAATGACAGAAAGAGGAGAGAAAAACAAAGAGATGGGAGAATAACGAATGAGACATGGTAAAGGCAACATCAGCTGGAGAATTCATTGAAATCGAACAGCGGAACTAGTTGCTGAAATACAAACATGTATCTCATGTATTTTCAAAATTTGAATTGAATCTCCAAGAGTGGAAAATTAAAAAAGTAGAGGGTAAAAATTTAAGATTCTTACACCTAAAAAAGGATGTAATAGTACGTTTATATATATGAGGGTTAACCCACTGGATTTGGATTTAAATTGTCATATCCATTACTTTTACTTCAAATAAATCCTCTCAAAGTAGGTTAACCCTACAAAAAGTTCTAACGTAAACATGGCATATGTCATTTTATACCGTATATAAATTTAAAAACGTTCCAAACGGCACAAAAAATAAAACATCTTCTGAAATATGTAAGGCAAATGTCATGACATAAAATCTTGAAGATGAGACAGTGGCCTATAAACAAGTCACACAGGAGGCGAATAATACAGATTGGATCATCTACAATGCCAAAATGCCGCCAATTAAATATTTAGCTAACTTCGGCTAATTCGGTAGAATTAAGAAGATATTTATTTTTTAAAAATGTTACAATTTTGAATAATTTTTCATTAAAAATTTCAATTTGAAAATTGATTTGACAGTTCATTTTTTCAGCAGCTGTGTCGATGCGAATACCTGTATTATTCTACCATGCAATTGATTTATGAATCAAAATTTTGACAATGAGATTTTGTCACATGAATAATTTTGAAAAAAAAATTGTAACCATATGATTGCATGATTTTACCTTCATAATTCTGCCATGGTTCTCCCATTACAAGAAAATCAAAGACTGGAAAAAAGTACATTGCGGTAGAATTCGTAGATTGAACAGTTTGGATCATATTTTATCTACACTAGGTATTTCATTCATCTTGACAAATGAATGAGAAAAACTTTTTGCATATAATTTTGAATAATTCTGATTGGGAGCGGGTCTCAGAGCTTTATTTCAGTTTATTTACGAAGCTGTTCCAACTTCTTATTGTATCATGGTTTTGAATATAAAATTTCCGAATTTTCTTAAATTATTCAAATCACAAGATTTTGTTTTGACAACTAAATTTCTAGACAATTGGGTTTTGTCACCTGTTTTCAAAATTATAACTTCGACATCACTTTGTCAACATTCATATTTATAAATATAATAAAAGTTTATTTTACCATGGCAGAAGAATAGATGCAAAAAATTAAATGTTTTTTTCAAATATAAGTAGATATTTATATTTTTTTTAAACGACGTCATTCGAATGTTATTATAATTCGCGTTTTTCAAAAATTTTTACAAATTTAATTAATTTTTCATTCAACATTTTCAATTCTAAAATTGGTTTGACAGTTCATTGTCCCAGCAGCTGTGTCGATGCGTTTACCTATATTCTTCTACCATGTTTATTTTACAAAGGAGACTCAACATCTTTCGACTTCAAGAAAGTAATTTTTTACCACGATTACCGATTTGTCCTTTATGAAATCGGAAAAAATTGCAAAACTAGTAGATTCTTGCAGATTATGGAACAGAGCATATGTAATGACATGAAAACAAAGTACATTCAACACACCTGTCAAAGGACATACCAAGAAACTTGATTCGCATAGACACGGTTGCTGGGAATTTTAAAATTGCAAATTTTGAATGAAAAATTATCCAAATTCGCTAAAATCGTTGAAAAATGCATATCATAAGAACCTCCACTTGGCGTCATACAAGAAAACATGTAAAAGTCTACCTATTTTTGAAAAACATTGAAAAATATATATATATTTATGTTTCCAAACGCGTCTACCTGAATTATTTTACAATAACTGTAACCCATGGTAATATTAAGAAGGTAAAGTCATCTCGAAAAAGACTATCAATCTCTGCATATTCGTCAAATTTTACTGAATAAAAAGCAGGTTCCCATCTCTGATTTCTGTGTATACAATGGATTTATAAATATAAATTTTGACAATGAGATATGAATAATATCTGGGATGTACTATTAAAGGCGAAACAAGAAATCAAATTACATGCAAATGATACGAACATGTAAATGCTGTATTAGTTCAATTCCGTTTTGAACCTCTTTTTTCTATTAGTCACAAGTCGACCTGTGAATCCCTAATCTATTGACAGTTAGATTTTAGGATTTTCGGTGTGTGAGAGCGTGTGTGCCGCCGTCCATGGAACGTGAACATTGTTTTCGGTTAATTCTCTCACTTATTTGATTGTTGGTTTTAATTGTGATTTTAATTTGTTTAGTGACAATATGCCCGTATTTCAATAAAATTAGACAAATTGTTGTTAACACCAAAATCGACGGTCAGAAAACCCATACAAAAATCAGTAAAACAAGCGGCTTCCCATAAATCCAAAACTTCTGAAAGTGGAGCGTTTGCGGCATACAACACTTACATACACACACGTACAAATTATTTACTCTTGTGCTATATAAAACGCTATTAAATTTAAACAAAACATTCATTTGTGAAACTGAAATTTGCATTTGGAAAAAAAAGTAGTAAACTATATTTGTGACAAAACAAAAAGTGGTAAGGAAATCAATGCCAATTGCCCTTTTGTTAAAATAGAGTAAAACTACGGAAGGGGAAGGAAGGTAAGTGTGATGTTCTATTTTGCTTACTTTTTGAAAAAAAAAGAAAAAATTACTCATCGTTTATGTTTAACTACACGCAAAGAAGAATAAGGCATATGTCGGACAATATGTATTTTTATTTATATATAAATCGCTCGAAAATCAATTGTTGCTCCTCCGTTTTTGCTGCCTTCTTCATACGTATAATGTATGTATGTTTTTTTTCGTTTGATGTTCGGCATTTAATAAATTCCTTAATTTAGAGCTTCTGCTTGGCATTGTTGTTGTTGTCTTGCTTCTTCTGCTTCTGTTTCTCCCCAGAGGAATCAAAACATATCATCAACTCGGACTGGCAAGTGACTAGCAAAGGCGGCGGCGGCGTTGGTGTCTGTCGGCGGCATTGTTTCCCGCCGCACCCATTATTTTGCGAACAAGAAGCGGAAGAATGTTTGTTGTACGCCCATTTTTTTGTTCTTCTTCGGCAATTTGTGTTACTTGTTGTCGGTGCTGATGTTTTTGTATGACGCTACTGCTGCTGCTTTCTCAATTACTTGAAAAAGAATTCTTTATATTTTATTAATTTCACTTCGTTTACATTTATATTGTAAACACACACGCACACACATCCCCCATAGGTAAAATGTACGATTGTGTACGTCGTATGAATGTGCCCATGTGCCCCGTCCATTAAACATAAACCGCCAACGACAACAACAACACAATAATAGCATCGACTGTCATTAAAAGAGAGCAAAGAAAGCAGAGAGAGAGTGCGAATTGCCAAAGAGACTGAATTTTTGTTTATGTTTTTTCTCCAATTAGATATGAGAGAATGAAAGGGACGCGCAACTGTGTACTTTTTAGGTACAACTCATATTCTGCTTAGAATGCATTTTTTGGTCTTGTGTTTTTTTGGAATGGGAAAAGGCTTTGTCTTTAATTGATAATTAGTGTAATTTTCACCCATTCAAACCGCCATAAATGGAAGTAATGAAGAAAATTTGGGGTAGTAGTTAAATAGAGAAAAGTGTACTTCGTTTACACTTTTCTCTATTTAACTACTAAAAGAGAAAATGTAATTGAATCGATCCTGAAGTAAAATAAAAGTCTGGGAAGAGTCAGGATCGGGTTGAAAATATGTTACTTCAAACCACTTGCTAGATAATACTTATTGGTTGATCATATAAAGAGAGGGAATTCTAAGTCTAAATCAATTAGGAAGGCATACTTTTAGGCGGTAAACACAATGCCTCGTCAATGTTTATTATTATACCGCCCATCACATAATGGTTGCACCAAAACGATTTCAAATAAATTGTTATAATTTCGCAAACTAATTTTTGAATTGTCTTATATTGACTCAATTTTTACGAAAAAGAGATAGAAGTATTCAAATTTTTCCTATGAGGTAACAGACATAGCGGACCGAAGTATTCCATTTTCATACTTCATCGAATGTAGATAAAAATATTGGTATGTGCAAAATTTGAAAGAAATCGAGCATTTATATCCAATTTGATGCGAAATCATAAAATTCGATAAATTACGTAGTCGTATCAGATTTCTTGTTAAGAGAAATATTTAGATATAGCCGACTTACTTCGCAAGTTATGACAGATATCTCTCGTATATTACTTTGTTACATGCGTATGTCTATTTTGTCAGTTGTATTTCTCTTCCAACCATTTTTTTATTTAAAATATTTGCATTAATATATTTGTACGTTATTAATGCATTATTATTGCTATTATTGTTTCTTTAAATCAACCACATACCTACGAACATATTTGTTTTGATAGATATTAGGGAATTGCAACACGTCGTCTGTGTGTTTATTTTTTCGAATATCGGTGTTTAAGCAGGTCAAACGTTTCATTTCAATTTTGACATAATAATTGCTTGAATGGTGTGGATAGCGATTAATCAAAATTAACTAAACTATGAAGGTAGGTAGGTAGGTAGGTAGCTAGGTATTGTGGCAGTAGATGGTATTATGTGTAAAATTGCGTTATAGTTTCGGTTATTTCATCAATATGTGTGCGAGCTAATGAAGGGTTTATTTATTTATTTTTTTTGTAACAGACTAGCAAGTGTCCAATATGAAATGTGATAAAATGAGTAAATCTGAATAGTTCTCGAACAAAATAAAAGTATATTGAGTTATATAAAATACAAGGTTTTTTTAACATACCATATTTTTTATAGCCTCAGGCATATGGTTAGAGAGGGTATATATCATATCGGTCTACTTCTTCTGGTAGCTCCCCCACAAATGGGGAATATTCATGAAGATCATAAACCACGAAATAAACATCTGATTCCATTCAGACTTGGTAAATCTCAATATTTTCATCAACACAAGATCCATTATAAAGATGGTAGAGATCGGACCATTTCTTCTGGTATAGGGTTCAAGATTTTGAAAAACCAGTCGCTCAAAGAAATCGAAATTATCATCAACATATCTTCAAATTTCACACATCCAAATATTTTTGCTAACGTAAGGTAAGCTTCGAAACCTCCCACATAAAGGGTCAATAGTTTGAAAAATCATAAATTTGTATCGGAAATCTCTATTACATTGTTAAAATCTCGTAAATATTATTTAATCAATTTTATAATTTTTCCATTTCAACATATAAAATCGCATTATTAGCAGATATGATTTTCACACATTTATTATTTATTTAGATATCCAAATGTGAGAATGAAAATTTTCTATTTTTACTATTTTGAAATATTTTAATATTTACTTAAAACAAATATTGCTAATATTTCTTATATCAGATAAGTTCCATAGAATATTGACTCAATGTCATAATTTAGTTGGCTGTAAAATATTTGCATTATAATCATGAATATTAATTTGAATTACCCATATTGGTTTCGTGTTTTATAGGTAAAATCAAGCAGTTTTTTCATTGCGATATTTAAAAAATTGTCAACACATCTTAGATGCCAGAGATGCGATATAAGAGGCCAATTAAAGGGCTAGCTTACACATTATGTTATGGTCATATGTAAAGCGGTATATTTCGCATTGTATACTTTGGATTTTTGAAGCATATTTTTAGGCGATCCACACAAAAGAAACGGTTTATCAAATATAGAAGAAGAAACATTTTCTATTTCGCATTTTTAGGGCGTTTTGTAATTAAAAATTTGATCTCTCTGTGGGGAAGGTGCCAGAAGGAGGGTATCGATATATCTCATCTTCACACCAGATATTGTGTTAAATGAAATAATAAGATGTGTGAAATTCTAAGAGAGTCGGGCGTTTATTTCACCTTTTTGAGAGATATAATTATTCAAAACTTGAGCCGTTGTGGGGGAGGTACCAGAAAGTGTGATCCGATCTCTACCATCTTTATAACAGATATTGGTTTTAAGAGAAATATTGAGATGTGCCAAGTCTGAATGGACGTTAATTTCGTGTTTTATGAGCAACATGGATACTCAAAATGTTGGACTTTTGTGGGGGCGGTACCAGAAGGAAAGAATCGATATATCCCATCTTCACACCAGACCTTGGCTTATTAGAAACATTGTGATGTGTGTAATTTGAAGAGAATCCGAGTTTATGAGCCTTTTTGATATTCAAAATTTTGACCCTTTGTGGGGGAGGTACCAGAAGGAATGATCCGATCTTTACCACAGATCTTGTGTTGATGGAAATATAGAGATGTGCCAAGTCTGAATGCAATCGGACGTTAATTTTGTGTTTTATGAGCTTCATGAAATTTCAAAATTTGGACCCTTTCTGAGGGAGGTACCAGAAGGAGTGGTCCGATATATTCCATTTTCGCACCTGACGAAGCACTAATGTATATATTAGGATTTGCAAAGTTGGAGCAAAATCGGATTTACGTTTCTTTTTCTGTGTAGTAAATTATTTTCTTTGAAAAATATTTTGTGTGGTAGGTACCAGAAGGAGTGGACCGATGTATTCCATCTTAACACCTTTGGTTTATAAAATTATTGGGATATGTGAAATTTGAAGACAATCGGACTTTTACATCACATTTTATAAGAGTTATAATTATTCAAAATTTAGACCCTTTGTGGGGGAGGTACTTAATGGATTAGACCGATATTGTCCATTTGCAAAGTTGGAGCAAAATCGGATTATCGTATCTCTTTCTCTGCAGACAATATATTTTTTTTGAAAACTTAGATCTTTTGTGGGGGAGGTACTAGAAGGAGTGGAGTGATATTGCCCATCTTCGAACTCGATATAAGTTTGGCAATAATAGTACGATATACCAAGTTTGGATAAAATCGGATACTCTCTACGACAGTTATCGTGCACACCAGCCAAACAGACGGACGAACAGGCGGACATCGCTAGATCGACTCCAAATGCCCTGAAACGGATTTTGTCCAAAGAGACCTGGCATCTAAACCTCTTATTTCGATGAGATACGGTTTGGCCGAATCAAATGATATATACCCTCTCTAGCCATATGGCTGAGGGTATAATTATTGAGAGATTTGTATTTTTTATAACTACGTTAGTTATATGGTTGTACGAAATTAAAATATCGATTTTCGAATTTTTCTACCACAACTTCCTAGCTTCCAAATCAAATTGTAATTTACATTTTGAATGTTATTACATGATTTTAGTATATTTATATACATATTAGCAGATTTGTTTGGATATAAATTTCTATAATAAACCAAAATCGTAATTTACATATTTCTAATTGTATTACATAAAACCAGAATTTTATGGAGGATAATCTGCATAACCCCAACTATTTCCGTATACATGTCACACCTGCTGTAAATTAATTTAATATCATAAAATTACCGATATTAAATAAGTGTTAAATTTATTTCGGGTCACTGACCCGAGGTAGAGGTGTTGATTCTGGTTTTTTTTATGACAAATTAAAATTTCAAAGTTCAATCGGCACACAAAGATGGTGTGCTAGTCTATTTATTATTAGATGAACAGGTTATATTTCAAATTCCAAATTATATTTTAAATCACTTCAGTCAAAGGTTTTAATTTTGTTTTTTTTTTTTTTATGATTTACTTTCATATTGATTCTGTGGGGATTTATATTTCAATATTTCGTTCTACTACAAATTAAAAACATCTCATCCATATTTGACATAGAGAAACACGGGTTTTCTGACCAATTCCTGTGGCTCTAAATTCATGTCTTTAAAGACGTTATTTTTCAAATCGTAGAAGTGACCAGAAGTTTGCAAAAACATGCCTTAAATCTAATACCATGCCGTACAGCATTAGCATTGACATGCACACAAATAAATTCCCCATGGTAATGTCACAAATGATGCTAATTTTAAAAATGAAAAAAAAAAAAAAAAACAAAACAATAAGGAAAAAACCTAAAACAATTTGTCCGACAGACATGTAAACAATGCCATGAACATATTTTTTAAACATCTTGAACTTGCCCCCAATTCTTTGTGTTTAACATAGTTTATTAATTTTGCACTAAAAGTTCATATCTTGAGGTAATTGCAATACCTTTTGACACTGAAAAAAATTCGAGTAATTAAATTAATTTGCACTCGAACTTGTTTAAATGACCACTTGAGATTTTGGGGTTTTCCTAGAGTAGCCAATAAAAGAGCAGAGTCACGGATGACCGGTTTATATGCAGTTAGGAGTACAAAGTCCATGTGGATTTATAACAAATTAACGATTCAGCAAAAGAAGAAGGGTATGCTACTAATTCGGACATGCCATTTGCTATATCTCAATTTTTTTAAATTTGTCGATTAATCTGTTGAAATCAATATAGAGCTGGCAAAATTATATATAGAGCTTTGATATTTTATATTTTTCCACAGATACCGAATCCTAGTCCATAGCGCCATGAACGGTTCCAAAAACATATTTACAATGGCCATTGATTTTATTCTTAGGAGGTTTGGTATTGAAAGTGATGTGTATCAGTCCAAATTTCGTTATTGGAAATTTGGACTGATACACATCACTTTCAATACCAAACATCCTACGAATAAAATCAATGGTAATTGTAAAGATGTTTTTGGAACCGTTCATGGCGCAATGGACTGGGAGTCTGTATCCGTTAAGAAATAAATTAAAAAAATAATAAAATATCAAAGCTCTACTTGGACTGATACACATCTGGCGGTACATTTTGATTTCAAGTGTTTTAAGGTACCAACCAAATTCTCTGAAATTTTACTGTTCGTATTACCAGTGGGTTAATTTTACTCCTCGCAAAATATATTTCATATAGGTATGCTATTTAAAATAGCTCCCATGCTGTGGAACAGCAAATGTGCAAATGTTCAGCATTCCTGAAAAAAATCTCATCAAACAGTCGTTTTTTTTTTGTTTTAAAGTAGCATTTAAGTTTAATTTCATAGTTCCTATTTTTATACCCTCAGCCATATGACTAGAGAGGGTATATATCATTTCAAACGACCAAAACGTGCCTCATCGAAATAACGGGTTTAGACCCTAGGTCTCTTTGGACCAAATCCGTTTCATGACATTTGTAGTCGATTTAGCGATGTCCGTCCGTCCGTTCGTCTGTCTGGCTGGTTGGGGCGCACAATAACTCTCAAAGGGAATATTCGATTTGGTCCAAACTTGGTACATCGTGATATTATTGTCAAATTTGGATCGAGTTCGGAGATGGGCAATATCGCTCCACTCCTTCTGTTACTCACAAAATGTCGAAATTTTCAAAAAAAAAAAAAAAAGAAAAAAAAAAAAACATTTTACTTCACAGGCATAGAAAGGATAATTCGATTTTTCTATAACTTTGCAAATCCTAATATATGCATCAGTGCTAAATCAGGTGAGAAAATGGACAATATCGGTTCATTCCATCAAGTACCTCCTCCACAATGGGTCAAAAGTTTAAATAATTGCATCTCTAATAAAATTTTATATAAGAGTCGGATTGTCTTCATATTTGACACATCCCAGTATGTTTATTAACCCAAGGTCTGATGTTAAGGTGGAATATATCCACTCCTTCTGGTTGCCCCTCCACAAAAGGTCGAAATTTTCAAAAAAATATATTTTCTGCATAGAAAGGGAAACGATATTTCGATTTTTGCTCCAACTTTGCAAACCCCAATAATTGCGTCAGTGCTAGGTGAGGTGCGAAAATGGACAATATCGGTCCACTCCATCAAGTACCTCCCCCACAGTGTCAAAATTTTAAATAAATAGAACTCTTATAAAATAAGTTGATATAAGTGTCTGCTTGTCTTCAAATTACACACATGACAATATTTTTTTCCCAAGGTCTGTTGTGAAAATGGAATATATCGGTGCACTCCTTCTGGTACCTCCCCCACAAAAGGTCAAAATTTTGAATATCCTTAAAGCTTATAAAACGCCAATTTAATATCCGATTGCATTCGGACTTGGCACATCCCAATATTTCTATCAACTTAAGACCTGTTATAAAGACGGTAGAGATCGGATCATACCTTCTGGTACCTCCTCTACAAAGGGTCAAATTTTTGAATAACCAAAAAAAATCATAAAATCTGAAATAAGTTTCCGGTTCTCTTAATATTTTTCACATCACAATATTTGTATTAACAAAAGGTCTGGTGTGAAAATGGAATATATCGGTTAACTTCTTCAGGTACTTCCCCCACAAAGGGTTAAAATTTTGAATATCCAATATCAGTCCAAATGACCTGAATTTTGGCACAGCCGACCGAATTCAGTCTAGAAGCAAGTCTATCAAATTTGGTGAAAATCATTTCAGATATAGCCTTAGCTCCCATATATATCTTTCTTCCAATTTGATCTTTAAATCTCTCACATTCGTAATATGCATTTGACAACAATGATATTTGGTACCAGATATCTTATAGGGCTCGGAAATACCTTTGCCAAATTTTATCAAGATCGGCTAAGATTTGGATGTAGCTGCCATATATATCTT
This sequence comes from Musca domestica, assembly GCF_030504385.1. Taxonomy (NCBI): domain Eukaryota; kingdom Metazoa; phylum Arthropoda; class Insecta; order Diptera; family Muscidae; genus Musca; species Musca domestica. The sequence continues at coordinate 2,105,543 of NW_026712406.1, read as the reverse complement.
AATCCGATTTCAGGTTTATTGTCCAAATAATTGTTATTATCTGCCCAAATGGAGTGGATTTCGGGACGAATGTTTCCATTTGGCAGAATTCGACACCGATATATTTTTATACCCTCCACAATAATATGGAGGGTATATTAAGTTTGTCATTCCGTTTGTAACACCTCGAAATATACATTTTACACCCCACAAAGTATATATATTCTTGATCAGCATAAAATTCTATGTCGATTTAGCGATGTCCGTCCGTCTGTCCGTCTGTGAAAATCAATCTAGCTTCCGAACAAAATGAAGTAGTTTAATAACATTTTACTCAAACGTATATAATGTTTGCAGGAGTTTTGGTATTGAAAATGGGTCATGTATGTCCACGTTTTGGTATAGCCCCCATATAACGGTTCCTCCCTTTTTCGGTATTTTGGTGATTTTAGCGACATTCACCGGAATTGTTTCAAATTTGGTATTTGAAGTTCGTAATGGATACTAAAGCCTTAAACAGAAATTGTTTATGTAGGTCCACGTCTGCGTATAGCCCCTTTATGACGGTACCTCCCTATATTCGGTATTTTGATAATTTTAGCGACATTAATCGCGATTTTTTTAAATATTCTAATGGCAAAAGTTGCCTATGCAGGTCCACGTCATCGTATTGACCCTAATATAACGCATACGTTCGGTATTTTTCTAATTTTAAAAGAAACTTTAACGGATTTTATTGGTTGTGAAAAATTGCCAAATTCGTTCCCAATGGTGGAGGGTATTCAAAGATCGGCCCGGCCGAACTTACAGCTTTTTTACTTGTTTTAATATAATGCTTCTCGAAGTGATATTCTGCACTCGATAGCAATGTTATTTGGCATAAAAAATAAATATGTCTCCGCCAAATTTAGTGAAAATCGGTTCAGAATTGGATATGCATCCCTTATATTAATTAGTTCCCTCTGAAACCAAATTATAACTGCTCTAAAGCCAAATGTTGATAGGTGGTATGATTTACTTCAGATAAAACCTTTTTTACAGGAGCTCTAGGATATAAAGCCACACTTTTCCTGCACCTGCGAACCAATTTCCCCATTTATGAATATTTTCAGTGTGTTCAGATGTCTATCAGAAACGAACGGCCAAAATTATGTTACGATGGAACAATTTACAATTGAAATATAGATGGCGCTTTCAGTATGCCTTTTTGTTCTAGTACTAATTACGAAAATATATGTCACACAGCTATTACGATCCAGGTAGGGAAACAAATTACATTAAAAATATTTTTGTGTAAGTTTATAAACTGATTTCTCTTTGCTTACGCGAACCGGTTAAATCATTTAACCAATATCCCATATATTTCGAAATTTGAACACTTATGAAGTTTGAATACCTTTGGATCTTGCATTGATCTTTGAACAATCCAAACTTTTTATTTTTGGAACCGAAATAATTATATATCTGGCGGACATAGGCGTGTGAAACAACGAGTACGTCAATTATATCCAAAGTTCGTTTACTACACGCTATCTAGTCTGCATTTCATCTCTTATCTGACAACAAATAGAGAAAAAAGAAATGGAAATAGAAATAGCCGAGAACTGATTTCAAAGTAAATATTAACAGCCATAAAATACGAAGAGAGCTCTGGCAATAGTACATGACATCAATAGCCACTCAAATGTATAAACAAAAACATTTTTGAATATATAATATTTTTCGGAATATATATTTATGTCGTGGACTTTGTACCAAACCAAATAGACGAAGACGTCGACGAGTAGGTAGATAGGTAGGTGTTTCGAACACAAGCAAATCTTAATGATGCTCGCAGATATAAAATTTTACTTTCTCACAAATAAAAATAAATTGTTTATTTATACCTTGTTTTAGTGCAGAATTAGAAACAATTGTTTTGTTTTTTTTTTATGTTCCAGTATTAAGAACACGGGCCAGAAGTTGGTTAAATAGATATTTATTACTTTGTTGGTTATTTGAGCAAATTTATTGAGGAATATTTTTACGGCAAATAAAACCTTTCCTGTTTCTTAAGAAATAATAGAATAATAACAGCATTTCAAAGTGAATTTGGGAATGCCCCAACAGTATTTTTTGTTTTTAAACTGGGTTATGTTTTTGTAATAAATATTAAGCACTTATTAGCTATCAGCAAGTTCCAATTGTGGGCGTATGTGCCAAAATCCACTTCAATATTGTTTTAAATAATAATGATTTATTATCACTTGTAATGGAATATTAGAATGCGATGCATACCTTCCTTGAATTGGAAATTTGGAAGAGTTAAAGCTTTTGACCATCATCAGTTTATTTAATATTTGTTTTTAATTTTTATACTTCTAAAGGGAAATTAGATCGATGTTATCAAATAAATGGGTTTTAGGGTCGAAAATGATAATGTGACCGGACGCAAACTGGAAAAATTGAAACGTTTATTCCCTTAGATGTCGAACTTATACACAAGCATCTGTTGGAATTTTACTATGAAGTTTAGGTGGCGCCATCTGGGTTTCAATTTGAAGGTCTGTTTTTTTTTAATATTTTAGCTTACGAAAGGTCCTATTTTTAACGTAGAAGAAGTCAAAGCATATGATATTCCGATTCATAGGTGAAGTATATACCACCGGGACAAATGGCTATACAGGGCGAGATGAAAAAACTGCAACCAACTTCAGACTGCTGTAATTTCAAAGCCACTCGTCCGCCAGCTGTTAAAATTATTCTAGTGACAGCTCATTATATTCTTCACAAGCATACAAAAGCATTTTAGTGAGAATTTTCCAGAAAAAAAAGTTATTCGCGATGGAATTCGAGCGTGATAGTGTGATTTCTTTATATTTGGCTGGAGAACCACAAGTGGCTAACGTTAGAGCACTCCAGCATTTAAATACGAATAAATATTTTGTGTCTCCTTTACCGTGATACTGGTAGCGTAACCCGACGTCAAGGAATTGGACAGAAGAAAACAGCAACATCAGCAAAAATGGTTCGAAAAGTAAAGAAGCGACTTGATCGAAAACCCGCATCGCAGTGGCCGAAAAATGGCTCGTAAGCTGAACATATCACAACATTCCATTCGGCAAATATTGAAAAATGAACTCGGGAAATTTGAAATTTCCAAAAGTGCAAGAACTTACACCACAACAGAAAGAAAATAGACTCAGTAGAGCTAAAGAGTCGCTTCGCTTGGCCGAAAGGGGTGAACTGCCGAATTTCGATGAGAAAACAACGAGTCCAGCGGTTTGTAAACAAACAAAATGATGGTGTTTACTTGCCAAATAGGTCAGCTGAAAATGTGCACCTTCGGTTGGCCACCAGAACTCAAGCCCTAGCCATGGTGATGGTGTGGGCCGCCATAACAGCCGATGGTCGCTCTCCGCTCGTATTAATCGTCCGTGGCATCAGAATAAATCCCGAATATTATAGCGAAAATATTCTAGAGGGTGTATTAAAGCCCAATGGCCACCAAAATCTTCGGATACCAATCCGTTGGGCTACTGTGTCTGGAGAATTTGGGAAAGCAAGTTTGCCACTAAAAAATACCAAAGTGTCGGGAATGAGTCAAAATACCGCAGAGCAACATTCGGGCATGGTGTGACGGTTTCATTGGCCGTTTAAAGGCCATAATTCGTCCCAAAATCTCAAAGTATTCTAGAGGTTGATGCTATTTCCGGCATTTATTGCTTTCATTCAATAAAATTGAAAAAAAATGTAAAAATTATGGCGTTTAACTTTGTTGCAGTTTCTTTATCTCACCTTGTATACCCTCTCTAGCCATATGGCTGAGGGTATAAAAAGTCTTATCTGACCCTTTCGGACCAGGAGTGACCCTCACCCAAAATTTCAAGATTCTAGATGTAAAATATAAACAAGTTAAAAAGCAGTAAGTTCGGACGGGCCGAACTTTGAATACTCTCCACCATTTGGAACAAATTTGGAAATAAAATACTCAAAAAATTCTGTTAAAATTTTAAGAATACCGAATAACATAACGGCTATATGTTGGTGTCTATACGACGTGGACCTACATAGGCATTGTTTGTCATAAGTCATTATCAAATTCGAATTCGAAACTTGAAATAAACGGTGAATAATGTAGCTAAAATCATCAAAATATCGTATATAGGGAGGTACCGTTATATCGGAGCGGTGCGAAGACCTGGACCAGCATAGACAATTTTCTGTTATAGGCTGTAGCATCCATTACGAACTTCAAATACCAATTTTAAAACAATTCCGGTTAATAATGTCGCTAAAATCATCATAATACAGAATATCGGAAGGAACCGTTATATGGGGGCTATACGAAGACGTGGACCTGCACAGACAATTTTCTGTCATAGGCTGTAGTATCTATTACGAACTTCAAATATCAATTTGAAAACAATTCCGGTAATAATGTCGCTAAAATCATCATAATACAGAGTATCGGAAGGAGCCATTATATGGAGGCTTTACGAAGACGTGGACCTGCACAGACAATTTTCTGTCATAGGCTGTAGTATCCATTACGAACTTCAAATACCAAATTTAAAACAATTTCGGTGAATAATGTCGCTAAAAGCATCAAAATACCGAATATCGGGAGGAGCCGTTATATGGGCGCTATATGAAAACGTGGACCTATATGGCCCATTTACGAACTTAACCTGTCTACTGGAAAAATAAACATGTGTGCAAAATGTATGCCTTCTATCTCAATTCGTTCGAAAGATAGCGTGATTACAACAGACAGACAGCCATCGCTAAATCGACTTAGAATTTTACGCTGATACTTTGTTGGGTCTGACATGAGTATTTCGAGGAGTTACAAACGGAATGACATAGTATGGTGGAGGGTATAAAAATTCACTTTACATATGACTCTGACATAATGTGTAAAAATTAGTTGAATTTAATTACTTAAATTTAATGAATTTCAATTAAATGCGCCTTAAAGTATGCTTCACAACGACGTTTCTCAAACACCTTCAATGGCTGAATTATCGACATCAAGATGGCGCTCACTAAAACGTATATACGGCTATAATTGAATTTTTGTTAAGTTATCGGAATAATATTTTCAAACATTATATATCTTAACAGCTGTTTGTAAATCCCAAAAAAATGGTCCAGCAAATCATATTATATTATATAAGTTTGCCCTAATGAAATACTCATTTAATTTACTCTAAAATCTCTGCCCAGACTCTAGCCAATGAATGAATAAACAATCATTATAATTGTTTGTTTATGCCTTTTTCTTCATCTTTAGCTTCTTGTTATACATTTTCCTAACAACAATTTCCATTTACCACACACACCACACCACTGGGCTTTATGTGGCTGCTTCGCCTGGCTATTGTGGCGGGGCAGACAGACAATGATGATATTCAGTCTGACGATTCAAAATGTGTGTTTTTTCGTTTTGGCGTAACTCTCTGGTTCATTTCATATTTTAGACAAATACTTTAACTTCTATGTTTCCGCATTGAATGAACGAACATTGCCGCAATCCGAATGTTAGTGCAACGAAATGATGATTTGGTTAGTTAGTTCCACATTAGACAACAGTTTGTGTGTGCACACAGAGTCAGTCAAGTCCGGCAGTAGTAGTAGCTGTCTGTCCAATAGTGTGGCGGCGGGGTCGCCGTTTCTTTGTAAACGATCGCGAGCAGCACAAGTGTTGAATGAATTGCGTGCGTGTGCCAACAACTGAAGCGCGTCTTAAACGCGATAAGTGTAATAAAACTGTAAACAGAAATAGTATAATAGGCCATCCATCTATCCATCCGACCAATCAGCCAGTCAGCCAGCCTAACTAGCCAGACAATGTTCGCTATTGTTGTTGTTGTTGTTGTGGTGTGGCATTCCGTTTTTATACCCTCCACCATACTATGGAGGGTATATTAATTTTGTCATTCCGTTTGTAACTCCTCGAAATACTCATGTCAGACCCAACAAAGTATATATATTCTTGATCAGCGTAAAATTCTAAGACGATTTAGCCATGTCCGTCTGTCTGTCTGTGTGTCTGTCTGTCCGTCTGTCTGTCTGTCTGTCTGTCTGTCTGTTGTAATCACGCTATCTTTCGAACAAATTGAGATAGAAGGCTAAAATTTTGCACACATGTATATTTTGCCAGTAGGCAGGTTAAGTTCGTAAATGGGCCATGTAGGTCCAAGTTATCATATAGCCCCCATATAACTGTACCTCCCGATATTCAGTATTTTTATGATTTTAGCGACATTATTCGCCGGAATTGTTTCAAATTTGGCATTTGAAGTTCGTATTGAATACTACAGCCTAAAACAGAAAATTATCTGTGCAGGTCCATGTCTTCGTGTAGCCCCCATATAACGGTACCCCCCGATATTCGGTATTTTTATGATTTTTGCGACATTGTTTACCGGAATCGTTTCAAATTTAGTATTTGAACTTCGTAATGGATACTACATCCTAAGTCAAAAAATGAGCCATGTAGGTCCACTTCTTCATATAGCCCCCATATAACGGTACCCCCCGATATTCAGTATTTTGATGATTTTAGCGAAATTATTCAGCGAAATCGTTCCAAATTTGGTGTTTGAAGTTCGTAATAGATACTGCAGCATAAAACAGAAAATGGGCCATATAGGTCCACGTCTTCATATAGCCCCCATATACCGTACCCCCCGATATTCGGTATTTTGATGATTTTAGCGACATTATTTACCGGGATTGTTTCAAATTTCGCATGTGAATTTCGGAATGGATACTTCAGCCCATGCCAGAAAATTGTCTGTGCAGGTCCATGTCTTCGTATAGCCCCCATATAACGGTACCCCCCATATTCGGTATTTTAATGATATTAGCTAGATTATAAACAGATTTTTCTTCAAGTTTCGCATTTAAATAGTGTAATAACTTATGACAAAAGTTGCCTATGCTGGCCCACGTCGTCGTATAAGCATTCGGTATTCTTAAGATTTTAACAGAATTTTTACCGGATTTTATTTATTAGAAAATGCCAAATTTGTACCAAATGGTGGAGGGTATTAAAAGTTCGGCCCGGCCGAACTTACAGCTTTTTTACTTGTTTTCTTTCGTGTGTTCACTATTTCAATTCCCACATTTACATGTGAAAAATTGTGTCAATTATCACTAGGCTCCTCTAAGCAATTTGTCATTGAATTTCAGAGTTAATGCATGGGTGTGTGTGTGTGTGTGAGAGCGTGTGTGTTTTGTTAGGAAGTTCATTAAAATTTAAAATCAATCTTTGCAACAAATTGGCATGCATTTATAGCTAGTGTTTTCAAGTTTAGGAGGCTTGGCAGGCTGTTTTGTAAAGGGGTATATCTGTGTGTGTGTGTCCTGAATATGCAATAAGCCTGAGGAAGGAAGTCAATAAGCAGGTGATCTTGAGAAAAATTGCATGATTTCAATATAATTAATCAATTGAATTCAAAAATAAACAGGGTGAGATAAAAAAACTGCCACAAAGTCGAGCGCCATAATTTTTACTTTTTTTTTAATTTTATTCAAAATAATCGGAAATAGCATCAAATTTTCGAATAATTTTAGATTTGTTCGGATTGGTCACCATTGGCACGAATTTTGGGCTTGAAACCGCCACACGATGCCCGAATGTTGCTCTGTGGTATTTTGGCCCATTCCCGGCGAAAGGCTTGCTTGAGGTGATCGACACTTTGGTATTTTTTAGTGTCAACCTTGCTTTCCAAAATACTCCAGACACAATAGACCAACGTATTAGTATCCGGAGATTTTGGTGGCCAATGTGGGCTGGAAATGAAGCGAGGAACCTTATTTTGTAAGCATTCTTGGGTGGCGAGTGCTAAGTGCGATGGTGCTGAGTCCTGTTGGAATGTCCAAGGTCTGCGGCCAAAATGTTTGCGTGCTCAAGGCTTTAATAAATTTTATTGAATGAAAGCAAAAAATGTCGGAAATAGTATCAAATTTTAGAAAAAGTTTAGATTTGTTCGAATTGGTCACCTTTGGCACGAATTATGGCCTTCAAACTGTCAACGAAACCGTCACACGCAGCTCCGTCAATGTTGCTCTGCGGTATTGTGGCCCATTCCCGGCGAAGGGCTTGCTTGAGGTGATCGACACTTTGGTATTTTTTAGTGTCAACCTTGCTTTCCAAAATACTCGAGACACAATAGTCCAACGGATTGGTATCCGGAGATTTAGGTGGCCATTGTGAACTGGAAATGAAGCAAGGAACCTCATTTGGGTGGCGCGTGCTGAGTGCGATGGTGCTGAGTCCTGTTGGACTGTCCCACGTGAGCGGCAATATATTTGCGTGCCCAAGGCTTTAATACACCCTCCAGAAAATTTTCCCGATAATATTCGGCATTTATTCTAATGCCACGGTCGATTAATACGAGCGAAGAGCGACCATCGGCTGTTATGGCGGCCCACACCATCACCATGGCCAGCGCTTGAGTTCTGGTGGCCAACCGAGGGTGCCCATTTTCAGCTGACCTCTTTTGCAAGTAAAAACGATAATTTTGTTTGTTTACAAACTGCTGGACAACGAATGTTTTCTCATCGGAGAAACCTAAATGAGGCAGTTCACCACTTTCGGCCAAGCGAAGCAACTCTTTAACTCTTTTGAGTCTATTTTCTTTCTGTAGCGGTGTAAGTTCTTGCACTTTTTTGGAATTTCAATGGCCGAATGGAATATTGCGATATGTTCAGCTCACGAGCCATTTTTCGGCCACTGCTACGCGGCTTTTGATCAAGTCGCTTCTTTACTTTTCGAACCATTTCTGCTGATGTTGCTGTTTTCTTCCGTCCACTTCCTTGACGACGGGCTACGCTACCAGTATCACGGTAACGAGCGATGGTACGAGACACAACAGATTTATTCACATTTAAATGCTGGAGTGCTCGCTCTAACGACAGCCACTTGTGGTTATCCAGCCAAATATAAGGAAATCAGACTATCACGCTTGAAATCCATCACGAATAACTTTTTCTTCTGGAAACTTCTCACCAAAATGCTTTTGTACACTTGTGAAGAATATAATGAGCTGTCACTGGAATAATTTTAACAGCTGTCGGACGAGTGGCTTAGAAATGACAGCAGTCTGAAGCAGTCTGGTTGCAGTTTTTTCATCTCACCTATATTAACCGCCTAAGAGTATGCTCATCAATCTGTGTATCTTTATATAAAGATGTCACTCTATATTCCAAGAAATTGTTGGTATCTTGCAGCCTTACAGGATGAGATTTTCCGAACATTGCTCTCACCTCATCTAGCTCCAACTCCCATATAGAAATTCAGGTTACCATCCAAGGCTGCATCCTTACAGGATAAGATTTTCCAAACATTGCTCTCATCTCATCTAGCTCCAACTCCCATATAGAAATTCCGGCTACCATCCAAAGCTGCAGTGTAAGACCCTATAGAGGGTGATTTGCTACCCATTGATACTTAAAATGCCAAATCTCAGCCCGTTTCGTTGAAAACGTTCAAAATACCTAATATCGGAATATAACATTTTAGAGGGTCGCAAGTTGAGGTCTCCTGGGAATACAACACTATAGTATTCTGAAAAATGCAATGAATCTTTATTTGAATTGATAGTACGGTCCATATCGTTTACAAATGTTGACCGCGATTGCATCTCAAATGGTCCATCCGCGAACCTTTCGGCCAGCATCTCTCGAATAAATAATTCAATGTTATCCTCCAATGTGGCAACTGAAGCGGGCTCGTTTGTATAGACATGGGCTTTAACATAGCGCCCCCATAGCCTGAAGGCGTTAAATCGCACGATCTAAAAAAACACAAAAATCATTGCATACTTTTTGGCTTGCATGAAACTAAAATATTTTACCTTTCGATTTTTACTGCAGGCAAAAATCTTCTACAAACTACACCATACTAGATGGATCAGGATAGGGGTCCATGGTTTTTATTCGCAGCCGACATTCTTTAGCTGAAATGGATTGTAGGTGGACTCCGAGAAGGGAAGTTATACCAATTTAGGGCCTTGATGACTTTACGAGTACCAAAACCTTTCACATTTGCTTGATAGGCTTGTTGAGGCTACCACTCATAACTTTGGACCTCCTATCCAATATCATGCATATCCTTTTTGACACTCAGATATAGGAGAGTTTCCGTTTAAGACACTGAATTTACCAAACATTATGTGGTGTACCTTTCCCAATGAGCCGCACTGTTAATAATAATAAGCCCTTTTACGAAGTAAAAGTTTTATTTTCGGCTAATAAACGCAGACTAACTGACCAGCCATAGCAAGTTGTTGGAAGCGAGCAACACAGTTACTTACTAACATGGTCTGCATTACGCCACGATATAATTTTCTTCCCAATGTATATATGTGTGTGTGTGTGTATAACGACACAAATGCTGCCAACACATGTACACACAAACACTCACACATTGTCATGGGTGTCCATTACACGTGTGTGTTTTGTTTCTTTAGCCCAGCAACAGTGTTTACACGCACACACACTCACACCTAGCTTCTTGACCAAATAGCCGAAATCAAAATCGATCGTTTATTAATGGTTGAATTGTGCGTTGACCATGGTTGCGGTGTTGGCCCCAGCTAGCGAGCTAGCTGCTGGTGGCTAACTTCCAAATTAAAAAATTGAAAGAAAAAAAAAAACATATCGGTCAGAAAGCAGCAGTGACAGGTGAAAATCACAAGGTGGTGATGATTGCGTTTTGTTGGTGGTTGATGGGTAGTTTTGTTCGTTCGTTGATCGTCGTTAGCGTTGTTTTGCTGCTAAGTTGCTTGGGCTCTTATACGTTGCGCTGGATGGCTGGGTGAAAAGAATCGGAAAAAATTATTGGAATTCCAATCGCCAGCTACTCTTCTTCTTCTCTTTCTTCTTCATTTTCATTGCTTTTTATTGATCGTTTTTAATTTTTTGTTGAAATTATATGTCAGCGGACTTTGCTGCTAACTTTTCCGCCTCTTTTTTTCAAAATTGGGATTGATAAATTTTTGGTGTGTTTATTACAAAATACATATACGATGTACATAATAAATTGTATTTTTATTTGTAATATATTTTCAATTAATTTTTGGAGGTAAATTGATTTTTTTGGTATTTTTATTAGCTTTGCCAAAAATTCAGTTGCTACTAACCCACTTCTTGGTTGTCATTGAAATTTGCAAAATAGAATATGGTTTTATTATTGTATTACACCACTAAGCCCAGCGCCGCCAATATTATTTTATGAAGGTTGATTTTTCGAACGCATAATTCACTAAGTAGAAACGAGGCTCAAACCATGAGGAAACGAGGTCTAATAATCACGAAATTTGAATGAGATATTTAAAAGGTCTGAGCTGTTGCACCAAAATAGGCAACTTAATTCAAGGAGGTTTTGTATTCACTAATAACACCAAATGACACCAAGAACAAGTAAAATAGTATTAGTCGGTTTTGCCGACAGATGTATACCCCCAGCCTTGAGTTATGATTATTCAAACTGTTGACCCTTTATTATTTATAGAGGAGGTTCTGAAGCAGTTGGCCAATATTGACAAATTCGTATCTAACCTGAGACTGATAAAAATATTACATCGTGCAAGATTTGAACTATATCGACTACTCCCTATACTTTATATTAGATATGTGCAAATTTTTGGAAAACGTGGAAATATGCATGAGATAAGAGATATAGCGGGCCGAAGTATTCCATTTTCATACTTCATCTAATGCAGATACAAATATTGGTATGTGCAAAATTTGAAATACATCGAACACTTATATCCAATTTTATGCGAAATCATAAATTTCGTTAAATTGCATATTCATATCGGATTTCTGGTTTAGAGAAATATTAAGATATAACAAGTTGTAAAGAATCGCCGACTTGTTTCGCAAATATATGAACTTCACTTGCGTTAGCCAAAATATATGGATGTGTGAAATTTGAAGAGTCCAACTCTTCTGCTTATTTCGCTTTCTTTGAACGTTTTCCAAAATCTTGAACCCTATGCGGGGGAGGTACTAGAAGAAATGGTCCGATGTCTACCATCTTTATAACAGATCTTGTGTTGATGGAAATGTACCAAGTCTGAATAAAATCGGTTGTTATTTTCGCGTTTTACGAGCTTCGTGGCTATTCAAAATTTGTTGACCCTTTGTGAGGAAGGTGCCAGAAGGAGTTTACCGATATATCCCATCTTTATAGCAGATCTTGTGTTAGTAAAAATATTTGGATGTGTGAAATTTAAAGAGAGTGGGACGCCTATTTCGCTTTCTTTGAGCGTTTTTTTTTTCAAAATCTTGAACCCTATGTGTGGGAGGTATCAGAAGAAATAGTCCGGATGATTATTTCGGATTTTATGATCGTTTTGATTATGTAAAATTTTCACCCTTTGTGGGGGAGGTACCATCTTTTTAACAGATCTTGCGATCTTGCGTTGATGAAACTATTTGGATGTGTCAAGTCTGAATGGAATGGGATGTTAATTTCGTATTTTATGGGCTTCATGGATACTCAAAATTTTGACTCTTTGTGGAGAAGGGGTGGTTACCAGAAGGAGCCGACAAATATATTCCATCTTCACATCAAATATTGTGACGTGTTTAATTTGAAGAGAACCGGACGCTTATTTCAGATTTTATGATCGTTTTGGTTATTCAAAATTTTGACCCTTTGTGGGGGAGGTACCAGAATGAATGGTCCGATCTCTACCATCTTTTTAACAGATCGTGAGTTGATGAAAAAAATTAGATGTGTCAAGTCTGCATGGAATGTGATGTTAATTTCGTATTTTATGAGCTTCATGAACTCAAAATTTTGTCCCTTGGTAGGGGAGGTACCAGAAGGAGTGGATGGATATATTCCATTTTCACACCAGACCTTGGATTAATAAAAATGATGTGTGTAATTTAAAAATAAACGGATGTTTATTTCGAATTTTTGATTGTTTTGGTTAAGGTACCAGAAGGAATGGTCCGATCTGTACCATCTTTCTAACAGATCTTGTGTTTATGCAAATATTGAGATGTGCTAAGTCTTAATGGAATCGGATGTTAATTTAGTGGTTTATGAGCTTTATGAATATTCAAAATTTTGACCCTTTGTTGGAGATGTATCAGAAGTAGTGGACGGATATATTCCCTATTCACACCAGACTTTGGATTAACAAAAATATTGTGATGTGTGTAATTTGAAGATAATCGGACTTTTACTTCACATTTTAAAAAAGTTGTAATTATTCAACATTTTGATCCTTTGTGGGGGAGGTACTTGATGGAGTGGACCTTTTTCGCACATGACCTAGCATTGATGCAAATATTAGGATATGCTAAGTTGGAGCAAAATCGGATTGTTCTTCCCTTTTTGTGCTGTAAATTATTTTTTTTTTGAAAATGTAGTTTTGGGGTAGGTACACGAATACCAAGTTTGAATCAAATCTCATACTACCTTCGGGAGGTATCGTGCGCACCAGCCAGACAGATATACAGGCGGATGGATGGACATCGCTAGATCGACTCCAAATGTCCTGAAAAGGATTTGGTCCAAAGACGCTTAGGGTCTAAAACCGTTAATTTGATGAGGCACCTTTTGGTGGTATCAAATGATACCTTCTCTAGCCATATGGCTGAGGGTTAAACAACGTTTGTTTATTAGTGGAGAAGTATGGTAATGTTTACCAGAGGGTAAGGCAGGGAATACCTAGGTTTCGGAAAGAGCCACAAATAACCGATTAGGATTATTAGGGTAAGGCAGGAAATACCTAGGTTTCGGAAAGAGCCACAAATAACCGATTAGGATTTGTGGCTCTTTCCGAAACCTAGGTATTCCCTGCCTTACCCTCTGGTAAACATTACCATACTTCCCCACTAATAAAGAAACGTTGTTATACCCTTAGCCATCTGACTACCTTCTCTAGCCATATGGCTAGAAATGAAAAATTTTTAGTCCAGCAGTTATTTTAAAATAACTCCTATGCCAAAAAAAACATGTTTTTACCCAAGTGGCGAGATCGTAGGCTCTTTAGAAGAGGAATCAAAGAATTAAATTAAACTAAATTTTTTTTCGAAATTTTATGTTTATTTTATATTAGAAAATCGTGTAAATCTATTTATTAATTTCCTCTTTTTATATTTCAGATATATTTTGACTATTTAGGTAAGTAATAAACAATTCAAATAAATTAACTATCTTTTTTCACATAAAAAAAATTGTTGTTCCGGAAGACTTTTATCATTTTTAATGTCTTTCGATTTGGTGTGAACATTAATCGGAGCATTTTAAATAGTCTATTGATCAAATAAAATGTGTGTTCTCTTCTCTGAGACGATTGAAAGTCGTCTACCAATAACCTTGAACTTATCCAAAATCGTTCATCTAATCATTCTTCACATTGATGTGTGGTTGCTTTTTTGATTTGCTAAAGTCATTCACTTGTAAATTCCTACAGATTTTTTTATTTATTTTTGGCCTGTAATCAATGTTTAATTGTTTATTTAATTTTTTGTCACTCCCTTTTTATTTTGGAAATTTCAACAATGAATGAATTATATTAAAATAGCAGCCTACATTAAAATGTAATGACTTGTTAACATAGGTCGTCCAGGTCTTTAAACTTTTAATGCATTTGAGTGACGCATTAAATATATATAATCAATTTTTATTTGTTATAATCACCGAAATGATTGATTGGGAATTTTCGGGACTTTCGAGATTAATTTATTAATTAATTTAATTAAAATTAATTGTTATTATATTAATGAAAGGAAAGGTACAGCAATGACGACAAGTTACGCAAGGAAGAATTGCATTCGAGTTCGAAAATTAGATTGTAATTTTTATACCCCCCACCATAGTATGGTGGGTATACTAAGTTTGTCATTCCGTTTGTAACACCTCGAAATATACATTTTAGACCTCACAAAATACAGATATTCTGGAGAAGCATAAAATTCTTTGTCGATTTGGCGATGTCCGTCCGTGTGTCCGTCTATCTGTTTGTGGAAATCACTCTAGCTTCCGAACGAAATTAAGTAGGTTGATAGAATTTTTCTCCAATGTGTATTATGTCTGCAGGACTTTTGATATTGAAAATGGGTCATGAAGGTCCACGCCCCCCATATAACGGTACCTCCCGATATTCGGTATTTTGATGATTTTAACGACATTATTCACCGGAACTGTTTCATATTGGGTATTTGAAGTTCGTAATGGGTACTACAGCCTATGACAGAAAATTGTCTGTGCAGGTCCACGTCTTCGTATAGCCGCCATGTAACGGTACCTCCAGATATTCGGTATTTTGATGATTTTAGCGCATTATTCACCTGATTTGCTTCAAATTTGGTGCTTAAAGTTCGTAATAGATACTACAGCCTAAGGCAGAAAATTGTCTGTGCAGGTCCACGTCTTCATATAGCCCCTATATAACGGAACATCCCTATATTCGGTATTTTGATGATTTTAGCGATATTATTTACCGGAATTATTTCAATTTTTGTATTTGAAGTTCATATTAAATACTACAGCTTATAACAGAAAATTGTGTGTGTAGGTCTACGTCTTCGTATAGCCCCCATATAACGTTACCTCCCGATATTCGGAAGTTTAATGATTTTAGCGACATTATTCACCGGAATTGTTTCAAATTTGGTATTTGAAGTTGGTATTGGGTACTACAGACTATGACATAAAATTGTCTGTGCAGGTCCACGTCTTCGTATAGCCCCTATATGACGTCACCTCCAGATATTCAGTATTTTGGTGATTTTAGCGACATTATTCACCAGAATTGTTTAAAAATTTGGCATTAGAATTTCGTAATGGATACTGCAGCCTATGACAGAAAATTTTCTGTGTAGCCGCCATATAGCGCTAGCTCCCAAAATTCGGTATTTTGATGATTTTAGCCTCATTATTTACCGGAAATGTTTCAAATTTGGTATTTGAAGTTCGTAATGGATACTACAGATTATGACAGAAAATTGTCTGTGCAGGCCTACGTCTTTGTATAATCCCCATATAAGGGTGCCTCCCTTTTTTCGGTATTTTAATGATTTTAGCTACATTATTCACCGAATTTTTTTATTCAAATTTTGCATATGAATATTGCAATGGTTTATGATAAAAGTTGCCTATGCAGGTCCACTTCGTCGTATAGACCCTAATATAAGGGCTACCTTGGGTATTTTTAAGAATTTAACAGCATTTTTAACGGATTTTATTTTTTTGAAAATTACCAAAATCGTTATAAATGGTCCCGGCCCGGCCGAACTTACAGCTTCTTAGCCTTTTATTACTAATTAAATTTTTTAATATATTCTATAATTTTCAAAATTTTGTGTAATGCAATACATAACATAAAATACTCATAAATATGTTTACTTGACGGCCACCATCACTTCATTATTTATTCCATCACCCATTTACTTTGGCTATTTACCATTTATTTCTTATTTGTTTATTTAGATTTTTATTACACTTCTGATATGAAATGTACACAAAAAAGAAAAAACAAAAACAACAAAGACAAATGGACAAATAAATGGTTTAATGACAGCTGAGAGGTGGTGTTAGTAGGCAGACAGATAGGTAGATAGATAGGATGATGAATAGATAACCTTCTCACATATCTAATTCCGAATGTGTTAATTTCTTGGGTACTCAATGGAAATTTGCACGTTTCATTACAAAAAATCCATAAAGCACGCACGCACGCACCCATCTCTCTGCGACCACTCAGTCAGTCTGTCAACCATTCACATATCAGGCAATATCATCCGAACATGCATAGAGACCACCCTATTTGTTATTCTCAATATTATGATGTGGTGTGGTGTTGGAAATACGAAAAACTTCTCATTCTTCTAGAAAATCATACTCCTCCATTGTGGTATTGAATAAAGTACACAGACGTAATTGAAATTTTGTCTGTATATCCGCGTCGACTGATGACCAACCAACCACAATCATCACACCTTTAGCTGGGCTTTAGTGAATTCGTCATATTTTGCTCTTCTTCGAAATACGTACATTTTTTTGGGCTTGGAATTACCCATAAATTTTTATCACTTTTGTATTTTTACCAAATAATGGAGTGGAGTGTTAACAGGTGGTAGAAAATCTAAAACAGATCCACCTCTCTTTAAAATGCTCTACTGAAAACGATTTATTTGTAGAATCTATCATATGGCTACAATGGAAGTGTATGACTGCATTTTGTAAAATACTCATTGAAGCTCTAATTCAATTTTTCTGCCTCAGTAGAGGTACGCTATCTATAGCAAAAATATAAGTAGTAGAATCGAGTCAGAATGGTTGAGAAATAGGATCAATTTAAATACCCTCAGTCATATGGGTCCAAAACGTGTCTAGTCGAAATAACGGTTTTAGTCCCTTGGTCTTTTTGGACGAAATTCGTTTCAGGACATTTAGAGTCGATCTAGCGATGTTCGTCCGAACTTCTGTTTCTCTGGCTGGTGCGCACGATAACTCTCGAAGGGATTATCCGATTTGATCTAAGCTTGGTACATCTTAATATTATTATCAAACTTAGATCGAGTTCGGAAATGGGCAATATAGGTCCACTCCTTCTGGTACCTCCCCCACAAAATATCAACATTTTCAAAGAAAATAATTTACTATACAGAAAGAGAGAGAGGATAAGTCGATTTTGCTCCCACTTTGCAAATCCTAATATTTGCATCAGTGCTAGGTCAGGTGCGAAAGTGGACAATATCGGTCCACTCCATCAAGTACCTCCTCCAAAAATAGTCAGAATTTATAACTCTTATAAAATTCACATCACAATATTTTTATTAGAACAAGGCCTGATGTGAAAATGGAATATACCGGTCCACTTCTTCTGATACCTCCCCCACAGAGGGTTAAAATTTTGAATATAAATAAAGCTCATAAACCATTCGATACCATTCAGACTTGTCACATCTCAATATTTTAATAAACACAAGATCTGTTATAAGGATATGAGAGTTCGGACAATTCCTTCTGGTACCTAGCCCACAAAGGGTCAAAGTATTGAATAACCAAAACACACCACAAGATCTGTTATAAAGATGATAGAAATCGGACGATATCTTCTGGTACCTCCCCCAAAAAGGGTAAAAATTTTGAATAATTATGACTCTTAAAAATTTTCCAAATCCCTAATATCTACAAATATTTTGTGAGGTGCAAAGTCTGAAGGAAGTCGGATCTTGAAGTCTTTAAAAACTTTGAACTTTTGTGCGAGAGGTACCGAAAGGAGTGGACTGATATAGTTTATCTCTGAACGTGATCTAAGTTTTGTAAACATATAATGAAGGTCCAAGTTTAGAGCAAATCGGAATATGTTTTTTTTCAGTCCTCCGGACAGACAGACAATATGGCGAGAGCGGCTCTTAATTTCCTGAAACGAATTTCGCCGAAGAAACATGACATATTAAACGCTATATAACTCTCTATACCCCCTGCAAAAAAGAATCAATTTCGTTATACTATAAAGACTATTTTACCTTACTTTTGCTCCTATATAACTCTTATTAGGTCCCTTCAGATCGTCTACCAAGTCTCTATAAAGAAAATACTCCCTACTACTCGTCTATAGAAAGACTCCCTTCTACTCGTCTATATGAAGACTCCCTTCCACTCGTCTATATAAAGACTCCCTTCCACTCGTCTATATAAAGACTCCCTACTGCTCGTCTATACAAAGACACCCTTCTACTCGTCTATATAAAGACTCCCTTCTACTCGACTACAAAAAGGCTCCTCGTAAAAGGTAACTCGTCTATATAAAGACTCCCTTCTACTCGTCTATATAAAAAGACTCCCTTATACTCGTCTATATAAAGACTCCCTTCTACTCGTCTATATAAAGACTCCCTACTACTAGTCTATATAAAGACTCCCTTCTACTCGTCTATATAAATATTCCCTTCTACTCGTCTTTATAAAGACTCCCTTTTACTCGTCTATAAGACTCCCTACGCCCTATATAGACTCCCCTCTACTCGTCTATATAAAGACTCCCTTCTGCTCGTCTTTCTCCCCTTCTACTCTTTTTTATAAATACTTCCTTCTGCTCGTCTATAAGACTCCCTACGCCCTATATAGACTCCCTCTATACTCGTCTATATTATGACTCCCTACTACTCGTCTATATAAAAAGACTCCCTTCTACTCGTCTATATAAAGACTCCCTTCTACTCGTCTATATAAAGACTCCCCTCTACTCGTCTTTATAAAGACTCCCTTTTACTCGTCTATAAGACTCCCTACGCCCTATATAGACTCCCCTCTACTCGTCTATATAAAAAGACTCCCTTATACTCGTCTATATAAAGACTCCCTTCTACTCGTCTATATAAAGACTCCCTACTACTAGTCTATATAAAGACTCCCTTCTACTCGTCTATATAAATATTCCCTTCTACTCGTCTTTATAAAGACTCCCTTTTACTCGTCTATAAGACTCCCTACGCCCTATATAGACTCCGCTCTACTCGTCTATATAAATACTCCCTTCTGCTCGTCTTTCTCCCCTTCTACTCGTTTTTATAAAGACTTCCTTCTGCTCGTCTATAAGACTCCCTACGCCCTATATAGACTCCCTCTATACTCGTCTATATTATGACTCCCTACTACTCGTCTATATAAAAAGACTCCCTTCTACTCGTCTATATAAAGACTCCCTTATACTCGTCTATATAAAGACTCCCTTATACTCGTCTATATAAAGACTCCCTTTTACTCGTCTATAAGACTCCCTACGCCCTATATAGACTCCCTTCTACAGAGAACCTCTCATCTAGCGTCAAACCTTCATCCTGTAAATCTATAAACACGACCTCCAGATTCTTTTGACCTGATTTAGTGACTCTTGGTGGCAGATTGGTAAGTACGTACTTCCTATCCATGTTAAACTAAGAGATTAGGATTCTGCTTTGTGAGTTTGCCTTTGGTGCCAAAATGTACCCATTATTTGGTAATGAGTTTCTTTGCTGAGTATTTTGAAATCTCTTTTCATATCCAACTTTCTATACTGTCCCCCCCTTCGAACCATAGGTTTTTTTTAACCAGCTATTTTAATAAACATTTTTTATGCGATTTCGTTTTCATTTCTTATTTTTTTCGTCTTCTACTTCTCCTTCGTCATCTCGTTTTGGTTAAATGTCCGACCAAGTTATTTTTGTCAACAACAATGAAATCGCTGTTGTTGATGCTGTAATAATAAATGTTGTATTTATCTGATTTTGTTGATGTTGTTGTTGTTGTTGTGGTTTGCTCCATCTTCGTCTGTCCGCCGGTCTACCTGTCTGTATCCACATCTTTAATTTGTTGCCCCCTTTTTTAGTTAGCTATCTGTTGTGGATTGTCATCGTTGTTCCCGTTCCTCCGGTGTTGTTGTTGCTGTTATTGCTGCTGCTGTTGTTGGTAGTGGTAGTGGTGGTCGTTCGGTGCGTTTAGTTTGTTTGCCATTTTGATGACCACATGTTGACCATGAAATATTTTTTTTTTTCAGACGCGTTTGTGAATTTTTTCATTTCACTTAACTCGGCGTTTTGGGTGTCTGCTGTTGTCGTCTTTTTCACCACCAACAACCAGTGCTGCTGCTGCTGTTGTCGTCACTGGCAAAGCTGGCGTTGTTGATGTCGCCTTCGTCGTCGTAATTTTATTTGCTCTGCTTCTTGTCGTCTTCCTTCTTTGGTATGCCAATTTGGTCCCATCTTTGTAGATTTCGTAATAATATGTAATATCAACCAACCAACCAACCTACCTGGCTGCCTGTTCGACTGACCAACAACAACAAAGACACCAACAAGTTGGAGCAACATAATTGTGGGTTTTTTTCTTCTCTCTAAATGGTTAAATGTTAGTGTTGTTGCGGTCTTGATTGGAGTATTAGGTTAAACATTTCGCATAAGGAGAGAATGGGATGCCTTTAAGAAAAAGTAAACCGGTTCCAGAGTTTGCCTTCTTTACAAGTAATGCACTGTATCTCCCTTTTTTTTTTTCTTTTTTTGGGGACAAATGGAAAGTGCTTTAAATGGCCTTGAGAAGTTCATATGGGTTTTGGTTTATTTGTTTGTTTGTCTACAATGTTACTGCCCCTGACAGAAAGGAATTTTAGTATCTCTTTACGACATATACTTCGGGAAATTTCGATTTGTTTTTCCGTTTAACATACTTTCAGCAATATGGCCACAGAGGGTATTTTTTAAACGGCCAAAACATGCCTCATCGAAATAACGTTTTTAGACCCTAGGTCTCTTTGGACCAAGTCCGTTTCAGGACATTTGGAGTCGATCTAGCGATGTCCGTCCGTCCGTCCCTCCGTTCGTCTGTCTGGCGGGAGCGCACGATAACTCTCGAAGGGAGTATCCGATTTGGTCCAAACTTGGTACATCGTAATATTATTATCAAACATGCATCGAGTTCGGAGATGGGTAATATCGGTCCACTCCTTCTGGTTCCTCCCATACAAAATGTCAACTTTTTTAAAGAAAATATTATACTGCACAGGAGGAGAAAGGATTTTCCGATTTTGCTCCAACTTTGCAAATCCAAATATTTGCATCAGTCCTAGGTTAGGTGCAAAAATAGACAATATCGGTCAACTCCATCAAGTACCTCCCCCACAAAGGGTCAAAATTATGAATAATTGTAACTCATATAAAATGTGATGTAAGAGTTCGATGGTCTTAAAATTACACACATCACAATATTTATTATTAAATCAAGGTCTGGTGTAAAGATCGGTCCACTCCTTCCGGTACCTCCCTCACAAGGGTCAAAATTTTCAATATCCATGAAGCTTATAAAACGCTAAATTAACATCCGAATACTTAAGACTTGGCATATCTCAATAGTTCTATCAACCCAAGAACTGTTGTAGGAAGAAGTCGGAACATTTCTTCTGGTACTTCCCACACAAAGGGTCAACGTTTTGAATACCCAAAACGCAATAAGCATCCGGTTCTCTTCATATTTCACACATGCCATTATTTCTACTAACACAAGGTCTGCTGTGAATCCGATCCGATCCACTCCTTCTGGTACACAGAGGATCAACATTTTGAATATCCTTGAAGCTCATAATACGTAAAATTAACATCCGATTACATTCAGACTTGGCACATCTCAATGTTTCCATCACGCAACTCATTACGTCTGCTAACATAAGATCTGCTATGAAGGTCGGTCCACTCCTTTTGGTACCTCCCCCAAAAAGGCCAATGAAACCGTCACATGCTGCCCGAATGTTGCTCTGCGGTATTTTAGTCCACTTTCGTATTCTTTAGTGCCATCCTTGCTTTCCAAAATACTCCAGACACAATAGTCCAACGGATTGGTATCCGGAGATTTTGG
The DNA here is from genome assembly GCF_030504385.1 of Musca domestica. Taxonomy (NCBI): domain Eukaryota; kingdom Metazoa; phylum Arthropoda; class Insecta; order Diptera; family Muscidae; genus Musca; species Musca domestica. The sequence continues at coordinate 2,083,213 of NW_026712406.1, read as the reverse complement.
TGGTCATTGTGCGCTGGAAATGAAGCGAGGAACCTAATTTTGTAAACATTCTTGGGTGGCGCGTGCTGAGTGCGAGGCCGCTGAGTCCTGTTGGTATGTCCAAAGTCTGCGGCCAAAATGTTTGCATGCCCAAGACTTTAATACATCCTCCAGAATATTTTCGCGATAATATTTGGCATTAATTCTGATGTCACTGTCGATTAATACGAGCCGAGGGCGACCATCTGCCAACCGAAGGTACACATTTTCAGCTGACCTCTTTGGCAAGTACACACGAATGTTTTCCCATCGGAGAAATCCAAATTCTGCAGCTCTTTTGAGCCTGTTATCTTATTTGGTTTTCCAGCCAAATATAAAAAAATCACACTATCACGCTTGCATTCCATCACGAATAACTTTTTTTTTTTTGGAAAATTCTCACCAAAATGCTTTGTACGCTTGTAAAGAATATAATAAGCTGTCACTGGAATAATTTTAACAGCTGTCGGACGAGTGGCTTAGAAATGACAGCAGTTTGAAATTGATTGTAGTTTTTTCATCTCACCCTGTATATTTAAATAATCAAACATTGGCTGAGGGTTTAAATCTGTTGGCAAAACCGACTTATACTTACTAACTTGCTTTTTTTCTTGTGAATTAAAATAATTTAACGCAATTGACCTGTATTACCTTTTAAGTGAACCTAACAAAACATGGTGTAAATTTTAAAATTTAACAACATATCTGAAAAGATAACTCAATAAACCAAAGGTCGTTCGCTCAGTCCCCAGCCACAAATCGTAACATGTAATAGTGCCGTTTTGGCTCGTTAATCTCTCTTGCCGTCGATTTTTTAATGGATTTTCTAGCCTTCTAGGAATGTAAATAAAAAAATTTACCGCAAATTAACTATTATCATATAAACAACTTTTATTTACAATTTACACTTTGGAATTGGAAATTTTGCAACCTTTTAATATTTGCAAAAATATTGACTTAAAATTTAAAATAAATATTGCGGTAGTTGGGGAAAAAAACATCCTCATTAACAATGCCTAGAATTTTCGTTGTCAGATTTTTTTATTATGTGTGAAATTTTTTCTAGGGGTTTTTGCAGGTCAACCATCCATCCATCCATCGGTTCTCCACGATAGCTAGCTTGTATAAATACATTAGCCAGCCGTAATACGTTGTTAGTAAATTTATTTTCCCCTTCACACAGCTACTCAGCACAACTAAAAGGATACTCTACTCAACAACATTGAAATTGTAAGTTGGTGAGATTTTTCAATTTAATTGAAATTGTTGTCAACACGCATTAACGTGGCCAATAATTTATGGCATAAAAAATATGTCATTCATTAATTTCGAATGTATTTTTAATTTGAAAATTGGCCTGGGGTTGTAATGCCGCCATATCACCAATTAATTTCTTGCAATTGAAAAAAATTAAATAAAATAACTGATTGTAAAAAGGGTTCGCCAATCTTAATTATAGTAATTTTAAAATTATTGCTTTTGAACCTTGGCTTTAGAAAAAGCAGCTGCTGTGTCTATCGGACTTTGTAAGTTACAATGTAAACACATGTATTTATTAATTCTTTGAATTTATAATTGCCGAGATAAGCCATAAAATATTATTTTCTATTTGTCTCGTACTTGTGTGAAAATTATTTGTGACGGATCTCACTGGGATCGTCTAGGGGTTCTTTCTCAATTCTATTATGAGCTAAGGTGGCCAAAAACTTCCTTAGACACTCGCATAGGAGGAACCTCCTCTATTCTTCTCTTCTTCTATAAAGAGTAACTTCTAGACATATTTCTTCAAACAAAACAAGTAAAAAATAGCTATGCTCGGCCGGACCGAACTTGAAAAATTTCTAAAAAAAAATTCCGTCGAAAAATACTCTCGAAGGGAAACGGTTATATGGGGGCTATTCGAAGACGTGGACCTACAAAGACAATTTTCTGGCCTAGATTGAAGCACCCATTACGAGCTTTAAATACGAAGTTTGAAACAATTATAGTCAACAATTATAGTCTCCAAATCATCAAAATACCGAAAATCGGGAGGTATCGTTATATGGGGACCATACGATGGCTTGAACCGCCAAAGACATTTTTCTGGCATAGATTGAAGTACCCATTACAAGCTTCAAATACGAAATTTGAAGCAATTTCGTTCAATAATGTCGCTAAAATCGTCAAAATACCGAATATCGGGAGGTGTGGTTATATGAAGACGAGGACATACTCAGTTTTTTCCATATGCTGTGGTACTTTGTATACGAAATTTGAAAGAATTCCACTCAGTAATATCTCTTAATACCGAATATCGGAAAGTATCGTTATGTGGAGGCTATACGAAGACGTGGACCTGATACACAATTTTTTGTCATAGGCTGTAGTACCCATTACCAGCTTCAAATACGAAATTTGAAACAATTCCGGTGAATTAAGTCCCAAAAATGTTTAAAACACCAAATATCGGGAGGTGTAGTTATATGGGGGCCATACAATCAGGCAATAGATAATTTTCTGGCATAGATTCGAAGGGCACATTACGAGCTTTAAATACGAAATTTGAAACAATTCCAGTCTATAACATCTCTAAAATCTAAAAGACTGACTATCGGGAAGTACTGTTGTATAGGGGCTATACGAAGACATTGATCTGCATACGGCTATAGTACGCATTACGAACTTCAAATACGAAATTTGAAATAATTCCGGTGAGTAATGTCGCAAAAATCGTCAATATGCCGATATCGTGGACCTATATAGACAATTCTCTTTCAGGTTATAAAGTACTCAGAAGGAACTCCTTGTGCGGATTTTCAGACAATTTCATTGAAAAAATCAACGAAATACCGAATATTGGGAGGTACCGTTATTTGGGGGCTGTACGATATCGTAGAATTATATAGATAATTGTCTTTCAGGGGGTAATGTACTCACAAAAAACTTCTTGTGTAGAATTTCGGACAATTCCATTGAAAGATGTGGCTAAAATCATCAAAATACAAAAAATGGGGAGGTGGTGGTTCGTTATATGGGTGCTATACGATATCGTGGTCCTCTTCTAGAATTTCGGACAATTCCATTGAAAGATGTTGCTAAAATCACCAAAATGCCAAAAATGGGGGGGGGGGGGGGGTGGTGTGTCGTTATATGGGGCCTATACGATATGGTGGTCCACTTATAGTTTTTAAAGAAACATTTTATGTCGTATATTAAGACTCCCTGCCGAAAGTTCATACAGACGTTATATCGTTAGGAAACCCTCCCTTTTGATCACCTGTAAAAACACGTTTCTTTTCGACTATAAAGATTTTCTTCTATTATTTCTATTATTCTATTTTGAATCTCTTCAGGACGCCCATAAGAACTCTAAATATGTCCTCGTTTCAGGCCGTCAATAAATATTATTTATGTTGCAAATAAACCATAATCCGCTCATGTATAAAGACTCCCTTCAAGTAGTCGTCTATATAGACATCTGCCCGGTCTTCTTGAAAAGCTTCTATTAATCTATTTTAGAAGTCCTCCATTTGTGTCTGTGGTGAAAAACACTCCTTCTGGTTTCCTATACAGGCTTTCACTTGGTGATATATAGACTTAATTATGGTACTATACAAAGAATCCGAGGGTCATTGAGAGCCCTTATGTTGGCCAATAATACTCCCATTATGTTATCTAATTCAAATTCCTTCAAACTTCCTTAGAACATTTAAAATAACTTCCTTCAAATCATCCAGAAAAAACTACTTTCAAGTTGTCTGTAAATACTTCTCTCAGGTCGTTCTTAAAGGCTTCAATTTTGATCGGCTATAAAAATTAGCTTTGAAACGTCTATACAGATTTCAAAATCGAATAGAGAGTAAAAATCGCTATAATTCGATTGGGTTAAGTCCTGCCCGTAAACAAATTAAGCATTCTTTATTTTGTCTATGTCAATTGAATAAGAGTTTCGAACCTCCTTACGATGTCTATTTGTCTAGTATTCTAAAAATTAAAAAATATATATGTTAAGATTCTCTTCTTGCTCGCTATAAATATTCATTAGGTAATCTCCATATTTTTTATATTTCTCCGTCGTCTGTCTTTGGATATTGCCAAGCTGGTTCTTACAAAAACTTTTTTTCAAATTCACCTTAGATATTTGAAACACAAATATTTAATTTGTTATGTATAATTTATTGCCATTCGAATAAAACAATAATTAATAGAACACAGTCCATTGTAACTTAACCAGATTTAGATATAATATTTTAATTATTTAAATCAATAATTATTTAAATTATTCAAATATTAATTATTTGTTTGTTTCCAATTTTTATCTCCTAAAATTATATTTGTTATTCATGTTAGTTATTTTATAAAAACAGATAACACAAAGGCAGATGGATTATCATTGATCAATCAAATCTAGTTAAAACTACAGGGAAATATATTTTAATTCGTGTTACATAAATCAAGTTGTACAATCTCCCTCCGAAAATTGAAAACGAAAAATACACACGGGGGTAAAGTTGGCCGGTAATTATCATCCGGTAATTGTCCATAAATAACCCAATTATATCTGAAACGAAATAAAACATCTCCCCAATTTTAGTTTTTTTTTATCATTTTACTAAAGCTCCACTCAACATGACTCCTCTCTTTTCTATTGAACTTCATTTTTTTTTTGATTTTCAATGGACACATTTTCAAACTCTAAATGGGAAATTAACAACAAACCAAAATACAACATAAAACATTTGGAATTAACGGTCGTTTTTTTTCTCTCTCGAAAAACGCAACACGCAACTTTTTTTCTCAGCATCAAAATTGTTTGTTATCCCACAGACGACACAACCACAACAAAGACAAAAATCTATCTTTGTATTTGCAATAACATAAAGTTTCAGATTTTAGACTTTGGACCCGAGTTCAAAAAAAGTGTTCGCAATATTATGTGATTTTTTTCTTTCATTCCATCTATCTTTCTTTTGCCTTTTTTTGTTTTCTTTTCCCTCTCATCTAACCACAATTAGGTATTGGATACACCATTGATGGCGGCAACAACAACAAACAAAACCGACAAATTTTGATTTTGCACTATGGGCCAAGAACTGATAATGAATAGGTTTTACTTTTTTTTGCGGAAGACGGACTTCATGTCGATTCTGAAAATCCCAAATGATCAAAAAATCCTTGTATTTGAGACGATGTTTGACATTTGTAAAGTCTTCCGCAAGAAGGTGTTTAAAAACTGAATTTCCCTCATTCATAGCATTCTGGTCTTCGTTAAATGCTCAAATAAGTCCAAATATTCTATATTCTATTTTTGTATCAAATTGTCCTTGTCCTTGTCGTCGTACCGTATTGTTTCTAAAAATCCCATTCTATTAGGCTTGAAAGACTACTCCAGACAATTATAAATAATCCGTTGGTACGATTTAAATAATCCTCTTTTGGTTATCTTGAAGAAATACATTATTTTCTCCAATCATAATTCCCTTGAGATAGTCTATATAGCCTCGACTGATGTCTACTATAATTTCTTACCTGGTCATGTACAAACAAACCATAATTTGCATATGTGAAGAATCTATTGAGGGTCGCTTATGAGGTACAACTTCTAGACTTCTTTATCGTCTTTTAAAAACACTATATACGGCGTCTTCCGAAAAGGTCGACCATACGATGTCCTCTCTGTCATCAATAAGTTCATTCCATACTTTTACGCACTTCGGGTTCAACTTAACTCCGTATGGCTACTTTTTATACCCTCCACCATACTATGGAGGGTATATTAACTTTGTCATTCCGTTTGTAACTCCTCGAAATACTCATGTCAGACCCAACAAAGTATATATATTCTTGATCAGCGTAAAATTCTAAGTCGATTTAGCGATGTCCGTCTGTCTGTCTGTCTGTCCGTCTGTCTGTCTGTTGTAATCACGCTATCTTTCGAATGAATTAAGATAGATGGCTAAAATTTTGCACACATGTTTATTTTTCCAGTAGGCAGGTTAAGTTCGTAAATGGGCCATGTAGGTCCACGTTTTCATATAGCTACCATATAACGGTAACCCCCCTATATTCGGTATTTTGATGATTTTAGCGACGTTATTCACCGGAATTGTTTCAAATCTGGTATTTGAAGTTCCAAATGGATACTACACCCTAAGACAGAAAATTGTCTTTGCAGGTTCACGTCTTCGTATAGCCCCAATATAACGGTACCTCCCTATATTCGGTATTTTGATGATTTTAGCTACGTTATTCACAGGAATTGTCTCAAATTTGGTATTTGAAGTTCCAAATGGATACTACACCCTAAGACTGAAAATTGTCTGTGCAGGTCCACGTCTTCGTATAGCCCCCATATAACGGCACCTCGCTATGTTCGGTATTTTGATGATTTTAGCGACATTATTAACCGGAACTGTTTAAAATTTGGTATTTGAAGTTCGTTATGGGAACTACAGTCTGTGACAGAAAATTGTCGGTGCGGGTCCAGTTTCGAATTTGAATATGGTAATGGCTTATGACAAACAATGCATATGTATGTCCACGTCGTATAGACCCCAATATAACGGCTATATTCGGTATTTTTAAAATTTTAACAGAATTTTTTAAGGATTTTATTTTTTGAAAATTTCCAAATTCGTTGCAAATGGTGGAGGGTATTAAAAGTTCGGCCCGGCCGAACTTACTGCTTTTTAACTTGTTTATTACTCAACGCGATTTGGACCGAATAAAACAAAGGTTCCTTTTTAGATTGCCGGCATTACTTAATTCAGCATTGTCCAAAATTCTACAAAACAACTTTTCATTCTTTACTCAGAGTTCGCGATCTGATTCACAAGTGAGCTGACTGGCTGGATCCTACTCACTTGTATTCATTGAAGTTTCTGGATTAATTATCCAGGTTATTATATAATATTCCAACTGTGTACTTAAATTTATGATTTACTTTGGTTACAATACAAAGATGTCCTTAGAGGCTGGCTGGCTGCTACTCACTCGTATTTATGAGATTTCGAAAATAATAATCCCGATTATTCTAAAATACTCCAATGAAATGACAATTACGTCCGATTGTCAAAGTTCATGCACACATACACAAATGAACAAAAAAGGGAACAAAAGATATCCTTTGGGACTGACTGGCAGCGACTCACTCGTATTTATAGTTCCTCACCTATACATGGAAGTTTCTGGAATAATAATGACGGCTATTCTATTATATTCCAATGGAATGGAAACCTTGACCATCCCTCACACACACACAAACGAATTAATTACGAGTGGGTGATAAAGAACAACAAAGACGGCATAATGAGAACGGTTGTTGCAAACTAATATCAAAATTTTTTACATTAACGAAAAATTACTAAAAACAGATGTCATTTACAATACTTTCGTTGATCTACAAATATGTTCTTTGGGCGATCTCTGTTTAGGCCAGGTTGGCACTAAAAAATACCAAAGTGTCGATCACCTCAAGCAAGCGCTTCACCGGGAATGGGCCAAAATACCGCAGAGCATTTCAGGACGCAAAAAAAGTCTTACGACTAATAAGACTTCCTTTTGGGTCGTTTAAAAGGGTCATCTTTAGATCATCGATAAAGGCATCGATAATGTTGTTTTCAGATATTGTCTTTTTTGACAGTCTCTCAACTCTCACGATAAATCTGTAAATTTTGCACATCTCAATATTTCTACTAACTCAAGATCTGGTGTGAAGATGGTATATATCTGACCACTTCTAAGCATCCGAATATTTTTAAACTTGAGACATGTCAACACTCCTAACTACACAAGGTCAGGGGTGAAGATGGAATATATCGGCCCACTCCTTCTGGTACCTCTTACTCTTTAAATTTCACATATCCTAATATTTCTTCCAAGATAACATCTGTTGTGAAGATGATAGATATCGATCCACACCTTCTGGTACCTCCACCTCAAAGGGTCACAATGTTCAATACATACAGGGTAAGATTAGAAACTGCAACAAAGTCAATCGACATAATTTTCACTCTTTTAAAATTTTATTAAATGAAAGCAAAAAATATCGGAAATATCATCAAATTTTAGTATAAGGCCTTAGAATATGGCCTTCAAACAGCCAATGAAACGGTTGCATGACGCCCGAATGTTGCTCTGCGGTATTATGGCCCAAAACAATCTACGTCTTTCAATCCTAGACGTCAACAGTGATTTAAAATTAGTACTTTTCGAACATTTTACCATAATTTCTAAAACCACCATTCACCAACAGTGATATTTATTTTAGGATTCCCGCTCTATCCCTTCACCCAATAACAAAACATTCTCCTTTGTCAACCACAGACACCAACAGTGACATCCATATCATATTTCGGAATTTCAGCTCAATTCCTTCACCCAATACCAAATTTAGTACTATTTAGCACTTTTCGTGCAAATATAGGGCACATTTTGTAAACCATCTCCATATCTAAATCCCAGAATCCAACAGTGACCTTAATATCAAATTTCAGGAATTCAGCTCTGTAATTTCCCCCCATTAACTATTTTGGTACCATTTAGTACAATTATAGAACGCATATCCAAAACCAGATCTTTGTCTCAACCACAGACACTAACAGTAACATCCATATCAAATCAGGATTCAAGCTCTATCCCCTCGCCAAATACCAAATTTAGTCCCATTTAGTAATGTATAGTACATATTTATAGATTTGAGTAACTCGGGCTTTTTATATTATCCGAGAAAGTTCCCGAAATTCGAATTGAAAATGTTTTCAAATGTTATACCGTTGAACAGATGCTGGGATTTTGTTGTCATTGACACATTTTCAAACACAAAACGGACACGGACGGTATAGATATTTGAAAACAGATAGGAAAGATCACGCCTTCACATAACGCCGCAATAAAATTTTGAATTGACATTAAAAATAACCCATATCACATACCTCTCATTTATTTATGAATGACCTTTGGTTTGATGTCACGTATCAAATGATAAAGAAGAAGAAGAAGAAGGATGCCCCATTCCCAAAATTGTAAACAAATTCAACCTTCATTATTGTGGTACGAAAAACATTACCAATCAACCTTCCAAAATTTGACCTTCACATGAAGATTCAAAAAAATATGTTATTGCTTTATTTAATGACTCAGGGTTGGGTTTGTTGTTACAATTGGGCCTAGCCCATTGTGCGATCGGCGAGCTGGTTGGTCAGTATGTAAGTACAACGAACAGATGAGTGCTAAAATTGCTGTTAAATCTTCCGTCTTATGTTCGAGACATACATACATCTGTATTTCGACTCGTTTCTGCCTTCTTTCTTTTGGCCTGCCTGACTGACTTACTGACTTACACATCTCAGAAGTTATGGCGTTTTGTTGTCTGTTCATTCAGAAATCCATGGAATGTTCGGGTAAACTACATTATGTGGCTTGGCTGGCTGACTAGTGGGCAGATCGATCGACCGGCCGGTAAGTCATCCAGCCAGCCAACCAGCGAACCAGATAGCCGCAAAACGTAATGCTGCCGCAATCAATTTGCTCAGCCGTAACGTTGCGGCTTCTTTCTTAACACGCTTGGTGGCAGAGAATACGTTTGTAAGCCAAAGGCAAAATTGGTCAGCGCAAAAAACCCCAAACGATTCAATGAAAGCGAAAGTCGTTTTGTAGCAGCATAATCTCTTATGCTTTTTTATAACGTTCCGTTAAGTCTGGCCTGGCTTGGTCCATTATCGAGCTTGAGCATCATCTCCCCGTAGTCAGTCGTCTCAATTGTCATCTCTTCGTTGATGTCTCTCTTTCGCCCCATCAATTATGGCAATCGATTCAAAGTTGAAAACTTGGTTGGTTGTAATAAATAAAAACCGTTAATAATGTGTCGGATGGTTGGTTGGCTGATTTGACTGACAGATTGGTGCAGCAGATGTTGTTACTCGATGAATATCTTTGACGGAGAGTATATGAGTGAGTGAGTGTGAGAGAGAGAGCGCGCAAAAATATAACATTTCCATGCGTTACATCAGATTTGTTTGAATACAATCGAGGAAAGAAATCCACACCAATGGCAATATTAAAAACTCAAATATTATGTGATTGAAAGATCACAGCTGTGTTGGAAATTATAGTTGAAGATAAAGGAAAGGAGGTGATATAGAACATGCTAGAAAAATGTTTATGTTTTTGCACTTTTGTGAATGGTGGAAATAGTAAAATAGGAAATTCTTAAAATCTGAAAAATTCCATTCCGAGTGTGGCACGTAAAAGAAATTGGTATAAACGATTTCAAAACTTTTACCAAATTAAACACAATTCGGGATTTTATTGGGAAATATTGGAAAATTATATATTTGTTTCGAGAAGAGCTAGAATCGAGCACCTGTACTACTGCGGGCAACAAAAGCAATTGTGTATACTCTATATGTCTATATCACTCAAAAAGGAGGGAGTATGGTTCGCTCGTCTTCGAGTGGGAGTAAAATTCGCTGATTCTACTCTTGCCGAGCGCTCTTTTTGTTAGTTTGCCATAACGCTATTTCTCAACTCTAAGCTATATCGTAAATCTCTACCAACTTATATTTTCATGTGTTCCCCTCTTGATCTTTCATCACCAGTCCACAACAACATCAAAACATGATTGTTACGCAGGATGATGTTTTGATTGATTGTTAAAAACAATCTGCTGAGCGCGAATCAATGCTCAGACGAAACGGTGAAAGCTAGAATATTGAAATTTTGCACGTGGGTCAGTCTTGGACCTTAGGCGTGTGATTAATCTGGGATTATAGCAAGTCGTACTAAAAGGGAAAAAAAAAAGAACTAAAAACTGATAAAGGGAATGTATTGGACAAACTAGACCTCTGAAATTTTGAATGGGAATCGCTGATGAAGTGCAGGATAGATATACCAAAGAGTTTATGAAAATTCGAACTTAAAGGTTACGAAAATTATGAAAATGGTACTGAATTTCTAAAATGGCACAGTTCGGTATTATGTGAACTGATAGAGCTCAAAACTTGAAATTTGGTATAAGCATCAGGGTAAGTTTGATTTATAGAGGTATTGTATTCTAAGGGTGCGACCTGTAATAAATGTTGATATCTATGTTTGAGATATGGAGGAGATATTTATACGAAAAGTACTAAATGGTACTAAATTTGATATTGGGTGAAGGGATAGGGCAGGAATCCTGAAATTTTATATCGAAGCGTCTGTTGGTATCTGGAATTGAGATAAGGAGGCCGTTTTGGAAAAGTGTAACATAATTGTACGAAATGTTTTAAATAGTACCAAATTTGGTATTGATTGAATGTACATGTACGTGAGTTACCCGATATATAGTAGACCTAACTATTCCATTTTTGTACTTTAATACATATATAAATATTTATATGGACAAGAAAATCGAATATTTATATCCAATTTTATGTGAAATCATAAATTCCTTATTCGTCTTATGTTTCTGGTTAAAAGAGAAATATTTGGATATAGCAGGTTGTAAAGAATCGCTGATTTGTTTCGCAAGTTATGACAGATAAAAGTATAGAAAATTGTGAACCTTTAGGGTGAGGTACCCGAAGGGGTTGGCAGATGTGTATCATCTTCACAACAGATCTTGTGTTTGCAAAAATGTTTGTGTGTGTGAAATTTGAAGAGAGCTGGATGCCTATTCCGCTTTCTTTAAGCTTTTTGTTTTTCAAAATTTTGAACCCTTTGTGGGGGAGGTACCAGAAGAAATGGTCCGATCTCTACCATCTTTATAACAGATCTATCTATAAAATATATTGAGATGTGCCAAGTCTGAATGGAATCGGATGTTAATTTCGCGTTTTAGGAGCTTCTTGGATATTAAAAATTTTGACCCTTTGTGGGGAAGGCCCCAGAAGGAGTTGACCGATATATCCCATCTTCACAGCAGATCTTGCGTTAGCAAAAATAATGCCATGTGAGAAGAGAAGATTTTGAAGAGAACCGGATGATTATTTCCGATTTTATGAGCGTTTTGGTTATTCAAAATTTTGACCCATTGTGGGGGAGGTACCAGAAGGAGAGGACCGATATATTTCATCTTCACATCAGACCTTGGCTTAATAAAAATATTGAGATGTGTGTAATTTGAAGAGAATCGGATGCATATTACGGATTTTATGATCGTTTTGGTTACTCAAAACTTTGATCCTTTGTGGGGGAGGTACCAGAAGGAATGATCGAATCTGTACCATCTTTATAAGAGATCTTGTGTTGATGAAAATATTGAGACGTACTAAGTCTGAATGAAATCGAATGTTAATTTCGCGTTTTTTGAGTTTCATGAATATTCAAAATTTTTGCCCTTTGGGGGGAGGTACCAGAAGGAGTGCACATATATATACCATCTTCACACCATAGCTTGGGTTAATAAAAATGTTGTGATGTTTGTAATTTGAAGACAATTGGACTCTTGCATCACATTTTATATGAGTTATGATTATTTAAAATTTTGAACCCTTGTTGGGGAGATACTTGATAGAGTGAACGGATATTGTCCATTTTCGCACCTGACCTAGCACTGATTCAAATATTAGGATTTGCAAAGTTGAAGCAAAATTGGATTATCCTTTCTCATTCTGTGCAAAATATTTTTCTTGAAAATTTCGATCTTTTGTGGGAGATGTACCAGAAGGAGTAGACCGATATTGCCCACCTCCGAACTCGATCTAAGTTTGATAATAATATTACGATGCATCATGTTTAGATCAAATCGGATACTCCATTCGAGAATTATCGTGCGCACTAGCCAGACAAACGGACGGACGAACATCACTTGATCGACTCCAAATGTCCTGAAACGGATTTGTTCCAAATTGACCTAGGGTCTCAAACCGTTATTGCGATGAGTTACGTTTTGGCCGTATCAAATGATATATACTCTCTCTAGCCATATGGCTGAGGATGACGACACACAGGCGTCGGTCGTTCATCGAAATGGAAAACTTAGTAAGTTGTTTTCAATAAGTCAAGATTGGAAGGAACCACGGCATATTCGGCCCAGAACCAAATGAATAACTTATCAACTAAAAAACAAGTAAAAAAGCTGTAAGTTCGGCTGGGCCGATCTTTGATTACCCTCCACCATTTTGTACAAATTGGGCAATTTTCAAAAAAAATAAAATCCCTTAAAAATTCTGTTAAAATCTTAAAAATACCGACTGTAGCCGTATATTAGGGTCTGTACGACGACGTGGACCTGCATAGGCAACTTTAGTCACAAGCTATTACAATATTCAAATGCGAAACTTGAAAAAAAAAATTGTTTATAATGTAGCTAAAATCATCCAAGTTCTGAATATAGGGAGGAACCATGGGAGTTGTAAAACGTGGACCTATACAGACAATTTTTTGTCATAGGCTGTAGTATCCATTACGAACTTCAAATGCGAAATTTGAAATAATTCCGGTAAATAATGCCGCTAAAATCATCAGAATACCAAATATCGGGAGGTACCATTATGTGGGGGCTATACGAAGAAGTGGACCTACATGGCCCATTTTCAATACCAAAAGTCCTGCAGACATAATACATATTTGAGTAAAATGTTATCAACCTACTTCATTTCGTTCGGAAGCTAGAGTGATTCCCACAGACGGATAGACGGACGGACATTGAGAAATCGACATAGAATTTTATGCTGATCAAGAATATATATACTTTGTGGGGTCTAAAATGTATATTTCGAGGTGTTACAAACGGAATGACAAACTTAATATACCCTCCATACTATGGTGGAGGGTATAAATATTACAATAGAGTTGACAGTTTTGTGATTTGATGTTGAATCTCCATATTGGAAAATGTCCCACGTTGACGTCTATTGAGTTTCTACAAAGTATTGAAAAGTATGTTTCTAGTTCTATCTGCTTTGAAGAGGAAGTAACTCTAACTCACAACCTGTTACAGATTAATGTGATTTAAATATTTTCTTTTCGATTAACTTCTTAACTTGTTTTATTCGCTTGAACAAGAAGAAGAAGAAAACTATGGGAAGTGTAATTTATTCAAACGCTTTTAACTCTCTAACGATTTGTGGCGGAGGAGGGAGGGGGGGGGGGGGGGGGAAATGGGGTTCCTATGTAAATTTCAAATGATTAAATTATAAACAGGTATTGGCAGACGGACAGTAATTCTTATCACACCAATCAAATTGGAAATTTGGAAGATAAAACGCGATGTGTACGCACACACACACACACCCCCCTCTCGCCGATGAATAAAAATTTATTCTAATTCTTCTTGGTCTTCCATTTTTCTTTTTTAATTTTTTTATGAAAATTAATTTATTCAAATTTTTGGTATTTTTTCATTCCCCGCTGTTGTTGTTGTCAACAAAGGCCAAAGAGGCGAGGGGGAGGGGGGGGAGCAAAGCAAACATAAGCAAAGAAAGTTATTTACCATAATAATGTGTCGTCGTCGTAGACGTTGGTTGGAAGCGTTGACTGACTGGCTATTCCGCTGGTCATTCAGACTAGCAGCACCACCTGATCACAGAGCTTTACAATGACGATGAGCGTTGTCGACGACGATCTTGGGAAGGTTTTTTATTTTTTTTGAAATGCTTTAATGGAATGGTGGAGTTGACGCTGGCTGTGCCGCTGTCATGCTGGCTGGCGTCCCGACTATGTGAATTTTGTTATGGCGTTTAGTTGGTTAACGTTTTTGTAAATGAAATTTTGTTGTCAGTTGCATTTTAAACGTTAACGTATACGGTTCGTAGCTGTGCTCAAAATTTCGCTGAGAGGCGGGAGATTCGGGAGTAGTAGTACTGTGTTCGTCGTCTATTGACTTTTTTTTTGCTGTCATTGTGTGTTATCGTTACTATTATTATTTGTTATTGTTATTGTTTTTTTATTAAATTATTTTACATTTGACGTTGAAATAAAAAAAGAAACGAAACGAAAAAAAAACGATATTAAAGTTGAATAACTTCGAAGTAGTAGTGGCGCGCTCTGGCGGTGACTAAGTGAAAAGATAAGAAGAAAGAAAGGAGAAAAAACCAAGTGGAAGACGGAGAAGAATCGAAAGAGAAATACCTTGCGTTTCTGGTATTGTATAATCGCAAAACACGCACTGAACTCTGACGGCGGACAGCACGTTCGATCGCTCGCTCGCTCACTCGCAACGTAAAGAGGACTCTATCCAGACTAGACTCTCGCTCTTTTGGTGTAATCTCCCCCGTGGCAGAACATTGAGAGTAGAATAACCTTTGATGTGCTGATCAGTCATTAAAAAAAAAGTAGAATCGGGTTTTCGAAATTATTCGGCGTCGTCGGTTCGATACGATAAGAATCGATTCTCTGCCTTCGTACGGTCACTTGATCCCTATACATAGCGAGGAAAACTCCAAGTGTGAATCATTTTGTTTATAAACGCCATCCAAGTCGGAAATCCATACATCCACCTCCTAGCAGTGCGACATTGAAAGTTGGGGACCACGGAATAAATAATTGATAAGCCAGCGATCCAACAATTAGTTACTATTGGAATTGTTGTTGTTTTTTACGGTTTGTTTGAGTGGATTTTAGCTGTTATCAGCCAACTTTAATAATAATTTTTGGCGAAATCTGAAGTGCCTGCCTGTCACCTGTTTCTACTTCTGCTATCGCTTAACTAACTTCCCAAGTGAGTGTCTTTTTAATTATGCGTCATTTACTCGTGAGTGTTGTATTATCTAAATTGTATTTCATTTTTTTTGTTAACCGGCAAAGAAATTCGAACGTAACGTTTTCCGCATTTTTTTTGTGAATTTGTTTTGCTGAAAAAGAAAAATACCAAACCAATCATTTCTGATAAGTTGCAAGAACCACCGAACCCATGATTAATCATTCACAAATGCAGACAGTATTATTTTTGGGTACACATTTTGAAGGGGAAGTTTTCAATACAAAATAAAAACAAAAAAATATATTCCCGAAAAAATGACAAATTACATTGACTCGACTGAATTATCATTAAAAAAATAAACAAACAAAACACTTGGAACTGAACAACAACAAAATCGAAATCAACAACAACTGCAAAAAAGTGTCGGGTTATATCCATTACTATAATTTGGAATTTAATTTATTTGAAATTTGATATTATTCAAATTTTAAATCTTATTTCAACAATAGAATTCGAATTTTGGACAGAATTCTGGAATTGAGAAAAATGAGTTAAATAAAATTTTGAATTACTAATTCAAAAATGACATTGTAATTCGCTATAGATTTGAAATTTAAAATATTTCACTTGGAATTCAAAATTTCCAAAATTTCTAAAGAAAGAAATCAACGTTTTTAAACCCTCCACCATATTATAAAGGGTACATTGTCATTCCGTTTGTAAGTCCTCGAAATACCAATGGCAGACCTAGCAAAGTATATATATTCTGGATAAGCGTAAAATTCTAAGGCGATCTAGTTCCTCCAATAGAAAAAAAAATGTACTAAAAATACTTCGTATTTCCCCCATATAACGATATCTACCGATATTCGGTATTTTGATGGTTTTAGCGACGTCATTTGCCGGAATTGTTTCAAATTTCGTATTGGAAGATCTTAATGGGTACTACAACCTATAACAAAAAAATATTTATTTGGGTCAAGGTCTTCGTATAGCCCCCATATAACGGTACCCCTCAAAACCTGGTATTTGGACGAATTTGGCGACATTATTTAACGGAATTGTATCAAATTTCGTATTGGAAGATCTTAATAGGTACTACTTCGTATAGTCCCCATGTAACGGACCCCCGATATTCGGCATTTTGATGATTTTAGCCAAAATTTTCAATGGAATTACATGAAAATACATTTTACATTACTTTATCCCCTGGAAGAGAAATGTTGATAATTTTAGCGACGTTTTTCACCGGAATGGTTACAAATTTCGTATTGGAAGATTTTAATAGGCCCTACAAACTATGATAAAAAAATTTCGTATGCAGGTCTACATCTTCGTATAGGCCCCATATAACGGAACCTCCCGATATTCGGCATTTTGATGATTTTAGCGATATTTTTATCGGAATTGTTTGAAATTTCGTATTTGAAGTTCAGGTACTACAGCCAATGACAAAAAAATGCGTATGCAGGTCCACGTTTTTGCATAGTCTCCTTATGACGATACCTTCCGATATTCGGTATTTTGATAATTTTAACTACATTATTCAAATTTCATATTTGAAGTTCGTTATAGATACTTCAACTTAAGACAGAAAATTACCTATGCAGGTTCTTGACTTCGTGTAGCCTCCATATAACGGTACCTGGCGATATTCGGTATTTTGATGATTTTAGCGACATTTTTTTATTGTTTGAAATTTTGTATTTGAAGCTCAGGTACTACAGCCAATGACAAAAAATTGCGTATTCAAGTCCAAGCCTTCGTATAGACCCTATATAAAGATGCCTCCCGATATTCGGTATTTTTATGATTTTAGTGACATTTTTCAGCGGAATTGTTTCAAATTTGGTATTTGAAGTTCGTAATCGGTACTACAACCAATGATAACAAAATTGTTCATGCAGGTCCACGTCTTAGTATGGCCCCCATATAAAGATACGTCCCGATGTTCGGTCAGGTCTGGAGACATTATTTACCGGAATTGTTTCGAATTTCGTATTTAACGTTCGTAGTGGATACTACAGCCTGTGACAAAAAATTGCATATGCAGTTCCACGTCCTCGTATGGGCCCCATATCGGTTTTCTTTTGGGGCGGAATTTTGCGGCGATTTTTTTTTAAATTTTTCATGTCGCTTCCAAATGGGGGAGGTATTAAAAGCTCTTCCCGGGCGAACTTAGGTTCTTATTTACTTGTTTCTTCTAATCAGATTTAGCCATGCCCCTCCTTCTCTTGTAATAAGGCTATATTCGTAGGAATTGTTATAGACTGTTGAAATTTGGTACACATGCGTTATGGGTCTGATCAAGTTCGAAGATGGGTTAAATCGGACAACTTTTTCGTATAAAACAGTACCCCCTCATTTTAAACATTTTGACGACTTTCGGCACATTTTTAAACGGAATTGTCTGGAATTTGCTATTTATTGTTACGGGTTACTAGCCACTTTTGAAAAAAAAACTGTTAATATTAGGTCCACATCGTGGTATTATCTCCCATATAAAGGTACTCCATATTTTCGGTATTCTGATGACTTTCCTCAATTTTTTCAAAGCAATTGTCTGAAATTTTGCATTTGAAGTTTTTAATGGGTATCTAACTTCCTTATATCTAACTTCCTTATAGAAAAAATTTCGAAATAGGTCCTCATTTTGCCTTTGTATATATCATGTTGACCCGGCAGAACTTACTACTTGCATTTTTTTGCAATAAGTGTGATAATTTTTGGAAAATGTTGAAATGTACTCTAGGTACCATATATAGTGGGCTGAAGTGTTCCACCTAATCTATTATTGATAAAATATTGGAAAGTGCAAAACGTAAAGAAAATCTAACATTTATTTTCAATTCTATGCCAATAATTATAACTCAAAATCTTAACTTTTTGTGAGGGATATACCAGAAAGAGCGGGCAGATAAATCTGATATTTACACCAGATCTCTGGTTGAGACAAATATTTTGATATATCAAGTTTTAATAGAATCGCTTACTTGTTTCGCAAGCTATGAGAGATAAATATTTAAAATTGTGATTCTCTGTGGGGAAGGTACCACAAGGAGTGGATCGATGTCCACCATCTTCACACCATATCTTGTTGTCGTAGAAATATTGAGATGTGTGAAATTGAAAATGTGAAATTTGGACGTTTGTTTCGAATTTTGGTTTTGTTATTAACATTTTGACCCTTTTGAGGTACTTAATGGAGTGGGCCGATATCGTCAGTTTTCGATCTGGCCTTGCATTGATAAAAATATTGGGATTTGCAAAGTTTAAACAAATTTGAATGATCCCTTCTCTGTCTGTGGGATAAATTATTTCCTTTGATCTGATTTTGACCTTTTGTGGAGAGGTACCAGAACAGTACCCACTTTAGAACTTGTATTTTCCGAATTAAAGAGATTGACATTCGATTTTTCTTAAAAAAAATTATTATTCTATTAGCCGGCAAAAAGTCCTCGACCCATAAGAATTAAAAAGCGCTGCACAGTTAAATGTATTGCGCAATCAAGAAGAGATTTGCAGATTTTGCGTATTACCAGAATGTTGAATTAAATTAATTAATTAAAAAATTACCGAAAATACAGCTTTAATTTTTTGTGCAAGTTAACATTTAGTCGTCGTTGTATTTAAATTTGTTGGGGGATAATTTATTTCGATTTTATCAAATTTTTTTAACAATTTGCATTGTTAAAACTAAAGAGTGTCCAAATAATATGCAAATAAATAAATAGTAAATAATTTGATTTGGCCATGCCAAATTTCAAGAAGGTTCGAAATAATTAATTTTGGAACATAAATAAATACTGGAAATGACACCATCTGTTTAACTTTAGAGTGATTTATATTGTTTAGAGAATATATGAATTTTGTAACATTTTATTAATAATAATCGTTCATTGGACAATAAGAATTACGAAAAATTCTTTGGGTGACGTGTGTCGTGTGAGTTACACGTCTTCCGTGTACGTCTTCTTAATTTGTAAAAAAATTAATCTTTTATAGATTATTTATGGAAGTTGAATTATTAATTCCATTATTTTGCTATAAATGTTAAGGTAATCTTATCAATGTAATCTGACATATATAACAGCTGATAGGCAATGTGTAAAATAGCTTATCCTTTCAAAAAAAAAAAAAAAAAAAAAAAAATAAATAAATAAATAAATAAAAAAAATAAAAACTAAAGTAAAACATATTAGAAACTCGGTTTTCCAACATATTTCAATATTAATTTCTAATATTCCGGCACACTAATCGAATTTTTTTAATTAAAAAAAAAAAAAAAACAATTTTATTGATATTATGGTTTGTGTCGAAAGAAACTAAATGCGAACGAAAAAAAAAAAAAAAAAACAATTTAAATTTCTCTTTTCCAAAAAAATTTGAATTTATTTGAAGTGAGAGATCATACCTAAAGTTGATGTTTTTCGTTCGTATTCATTTGAGCTGATATCAGCCTTTATTTGCACAATGCACCTGAAAAAGGATAAAGTTTCTATGGGAGCTATATGCAAATCTTAGCCGATCTCAATAAAATTTGGCAAAGGTATTTTCCTGGTACCAAATATTGTTGTCGGATGCATATTACGAATGTGAGGGACTTAAAGACCAAATCGGATGAAACATATATATTGGAGCTATAGCTACATCTGAACCGATTTTCCCCAAATTTGATGTACTTGCTTCTAGACTGAATTCGGTCAGATGTGCAAAAATGCAGGTCATTCGGACTAATATTGGCCATTTGGTGCACAATTAACGAAATCGTTTGAAGATAAGAAAGAACTGCAACCAACTTCAGACTGTTGTCATATCTAAGCCACTCGTCCGACACCTGTTAAAATTTTCCCAGTGACAGCACATTATATTGTTTGCAGCCGTTCAAAAGCATTTTGGTAAGAATTTTCCAGAAAAAAAGTTATTCATGATGGAATTCAAGCGTGATAGTATGATTTCTTTATATTTGGCTAGAAAACCACAAGTGGCTACCGTTAGAGCACTCCAGCATTTAAATGTGAATAAATCTTTTGTGTCTCGTACCATCGCTCGTTACCGTGATACTGATAGCGTAGCCCGAAGTCAAGGAAGTGGACGGCAACATCAGTTGAAATTTTTCGAAGAGTAAAGAAGCGACTTGATCGAAACCCGCTTCGCAGTGGCCGAAAAATGACCGTGAGCTGAACATATCGCAATATTCCATTCGGCAAATATTGAACAATGGACTCGGGGTAAAGCCATTGAAATTCCAAAAAGTGCACGAACTTAAACCGCAACAGAAAGAAAATAGACTCAAAAAAGCTAAAGAGTTGCTTCGCTTGGCCGAACTGCCGGTTTTCTCCGATGAGAAAACATTCGTTGTCCAGCAGTTTGTAAACCAAAAAAAAAAAAAAGTGTTAACTTGCACCTTCGGTTGGCCACCAGAACTCAAGCGCCGGCCATGGTGACGTTGTGGCCCGCCATAACAGCCGGTGGTCGCTCTCCACTCGTATTAATAGACCGTGGCATCAGAAAAAATGCCGAATATTATAGCGAAAATATTCTGTAGGGTGTATTAAAGACTTGGGCACGCAAACATTTTGGACGCAGACCATGGACATTCCAACAGGACTCAGTACCATCGCACTCAGCACTCGCCACCCAAGAATGGTTACAAAATGAGGTTCCTCGCTTCATTTCCAGTGCACAATGACCACCAAAATCTCCGGATACCATTCCGTTGGACTATTGTTGGTACTAAAAAATACAAAGTGTCGATCACCTCAAGCAAGCGCTTCGCTGGGACTGGGCCACAATTCGTGCCAAAGGTAGCCATTAAAATTTGATGCTATTTTCGACATTTTTTTCTTTCATTCAGTAAATCTAAAAAAAATGTAAAAATTTGACTTTGTTGCAGTTTTTTATCTCACCCTGCATATTTGGGAACTATATCTAAATTTGAACCGATTCTCACCAATTTTAGTAGGGTTCGTCGCGTCTTTGGGTCAAACAAATATCGTTTGGAAATTTTCATCCCAATCGGATAATAAATGCGACCTGCATTTTGTTCACAAAAATACATAGACAGAATGGCGGACGGACTGACATGCATAAATCGACTCAGAAAGTTATTCTATGGTCTATAATGGTCTACTTCTCCATGTTACAAACAGATACACAAACACATAACACCCTTACCACTATGTGGAGTAGGGTATAAAAATTCAATTTTTCTTTTTAGTGTTCGGGAATAAATATTACGAATTAGTACTGAAATATTTAAAAAAATCGAGTGAATTCAAGTAGAAATTTTTGAAATTTTATTTAATTTTGAAAACATATATAAAGGATTTTTTTTTTCTAAAAAAGTCCATCCAGATTGTTTGGATTTTATAGTTCTCAAAATGTGCAACACCAAATTTTAGGTCAATACCAGCTTTTTTTGGTCATGTGGTCACATTTGAAAAAAAACTGTAAAAATTTCAAACTTATTTCGATAGTTTTGGTGTTTGATTTTATTTTAGTTTTTTTTTTTTGAAAAAAAAAAAGATACGTTATGCAAACATAACGCACCAAAATAGGCACACATGTACCTACATACAAATTTGTTTGTTTCTTTGTTAGTTTTGGCCTTGACTGTATGCAAATCGGTGCTATATATTTTTTTCTCTGTTTTGTTTTAGGGGCAAGATACCTTTTTTTGAATGCGAATTTATGTAAAACGTTTTGATATTAGTTTCTTTAGTTTTATTTTTCGTAGTTGTTGTACTTTTACTTTCATATCCCCAGAGAGTGTGTGTGTGTAGCATTGCGTATGTGATGAGTTTTCATGTGTGAGTGCGTGTGCGCGCCAAAAAATTTAGAATAATTTACATAAATTTATGAATTTGGTATTTTCATATACATATTTTTCGTTAACTTTCCCTTCAAGTTTGGAGATATGCATGAGAAGTGTTTTGAAATATGAGAAAATTAAATACAAATGGTTACAGCATACATTTGGATTTATAAAAAAAATCCAAAATTTTTATTTTTGTTAAATAATTTGGTGTATTTCAATTAAATTCGCCATACCTTCCTACTAGAATGGTACATAAAAAAACGATATAAAACACCATGTATTTTTGGACGAAATCCATTTTAAATAATTTGAAGACAATCTTTTTCAGTTTTTTTTTTAAGATTATTAAAATAAGCTGCAATTGCTATTTCAGGTTTTTTTGTGGACAGATTATATGATTTTAGAAATACGGAAATCCATAATTCAAGGGATTTTGTAATTTCGATTTGGCCTAGTTTTCCCATTGTCGAGGATATAAAAAATTCTTTCCGACATAATTTAACGTCGTTTGTATACCTTCACTATACTATGGAGGGTATATACAATTTATAATTCCTTTTGTAACTCATCGAAAAAAACGTTTTAGACCCACAAAGTACATAAATCCACCATAAGATTATGTGTCGGTTTAGCCATGTCCGACTGTGAAAATCATTGTAGCTATCGAGCGGAATTTACAAGTTTGATAAAAATTTAAATAGATCCGTGAAATTTAGTTATAAAAAATTGGCAATATAGGTCTTGATATATCGCCTATGTAACGGTACCGCTTAATTTAAGGTATTGTTAAGGTTTTACTCATATTCTTGAACCGTTATATTCCCGTTGTATTCCCTGTGGACAGAAAACGTTTTCACAAAGAACTTTCCATATAGGTCCAAATAGTAGTCGGTATTTGGATGATTTTAGCCACATTTTTCTCAAACTTTTTGGGAGTTCACAATAGGTACCACCTTCTCAGGCAAAAAATATCTACACAGGTGCACGTTTTCATACGTCCCTATATTCGGTATATACATACATTTTTATACCCTCCACCTTGGACTTGGTCATTGTTTGTAACATCCCTAAATATTCGTCGTAGACCCCATAATGTATATATATTCATAATCAGCATAAAATTCTAAGACGATTTAACGATGTCCGTCTGTCTGTCTGCCTGTCTGTCCGTCTGCCCGTCCGATACAGGCCACATTATTTGACGTAGAGCGTCAAAATTTAGCAGAATAAATTGTATTGTGTCTATGAAGGTTGGTATTAAAAATGAGATATATCGGTGCCCATTTTGGTATAGCCCCCATATAACGGTACCTCCCGATATTCGGTATTTTGATGATTTTTGCCACATTTTTTCATGGATTTATCTAAAAAATGGTATTTGTTGGTCATATTGGGTCCTAGTTCGTGTGGCGAAACTTTGCATGTATAGGTCCACGTTTTGGTATAGCCCCCATATGACGGTACCTCCCGATATTCGGTATTTTGATGATTTTTGCCACATTTTTCACGGATTTGTCTGAAAATTGGTATTTCTAGGTCATAATGGGTTCTAGCTCCGGTGACGAAACTTTGCATGTATAGGTCCACATTTTGGTATAGCCCCAATATAACGGTACCTCCCGATATTCGGTATTTTGATGATTTTTGCCACATTTTTTCGTGGATTTATCTAAAAATTGGTATTTGTTGGTCATAATGGGTCCTACTTCGTGTGGCGAAATATTGTATGTATAGGTCCACGCTTTGGTTCGGTATTGTGATGGTTTTTGTCACATTTTATCACGGATTTTTATAAAAATTGGAATTTGTTGGTCATAATTGGTTCTAGCTCCGTTGGCAAAATATTGCATGTGTAGGTCCGCGTTTTTGTATAGCCCTATATAGCGGTACCTCCTGATATTCGATATTTTGATGATTTTTCCCAAGTTTTCCCACGAATATGTCTAAAAATTTGTATTTGTGGGTCATAATTGGTTCTAATGTTTCCATTACCCTAAGGTGGAGGGCATTAAAAGTTCAGCCCGGCCGAACT
Organism: Musca domestica; assembly: GCF_030504385.1. NCBI lineage: Eukaryota > Metazoa > Arthropoda > Insecta > Diptera > Muscidae > Musca > Musca domestica. Next base: position 2,058,739 of record NW_026712406.1, on the reverse strand, counting down.
TAATTTTTTTTACTTGTTTCCAATAACTACGGGGGAAATCCAGCAGATTCTGAAAGTAGAGGTAAAAAAGACGAAATCCTTGCATTTTAGGTAGACAGGGTTGCCCATATTGGACGGACCTTTGGGCCTATTCCAATCGACGAGGCTTGTCCGCAGGCAACATTCTTTGCGTCAATTGAATTTTGTACGGGAACAAATGCAAATCAATGCGAATAATCCGTTATAAAGTGGACCGAGATATGCCCAACTGCTGAGAACGGCGTTTTTGGGATGTTCTTGGGGACCTCTCAACACTGGCTCGTACGGCAGCGATATTCTCGGCCGATCGCCTTGGTCGACTTTTATATGGCCTCTTCGGATTAGAAAGAGCCTTAACAGTCGAAATTTTTTCGTATAAACGTTTAATGGTGTTCTTAGGAGCCGCACTTCTCACGTGGCGTGTATTTTTTCATGGTAAAAATCTGCTTGGACTGACCCTTTAAACGCGGTATGTCATTAAGCGATGTGACATCTCTGTCAAAAGTTATGGCGTTGCCAGATGAGTCCGTCGAATATAGGCAACACTGTATAGTGTCTTTGGCACTGTTGCTGTTTTAAAATATGCCGAAAAAACTAGCTTTAATCTAGATAGTAAATTACTGCATCAATGTTCAAAAAAAAAAAAAAAAAAAAACCGTCTACATATTTTTTTGATCGTTTTTTCCATGGACTTGTTTTTAGCCAGGTCCGTCCTTATGACCGTCTGTAGTAATCACACTAGAGTCAAAACGAATTAAGATAGGAAGCTAAAATTTTGCAGATATCAGTATTTTGTGTGCAGGTAGGTCAAGTTCGAAGATGAGCTATATCGGTCCACTATATCGTATAGCCCCCATATAACGGTACCCTTCGATATTCGGAATTTTGTTGATTTTAGCCACATTTTTCAATGGCATTGTCTGAAATTTTTAACACAAGGAGTTCCTTTCTGTGTACTTTACCCCTTGGAAGAGAATTGTCTACATCGGTCGAAGATATCGCATATACTCCATTAAACGGTACCTCCCGATATTCGGTAGTTTGTTGAAGATGTGTGCGAAAACCATTAACATTCCACAACAATTCTCCGGCGTTTAATTATTAGGACCTGATTATTGTGTATTAAATCTACCACTACTCATAATCAAGCTTTTGCTGATAATAATATTCGTATTTGATTTTTAGTATATTTATATATTAGAATATTATATAGGATTAAATCAGATTTCAGTCAGTCAAATTCATAATACCCAGAAAATGACACAACTAAGGATTGCAACAAAGTACTTTATATTCAGTTAAATATTTATTAAATCAAAAGAATGAATAAAATTAAATTTCACAAATCGGATGGATGGCGCGGAAAACACTCAGACACTTATAAAACAAAAGAATGTTCATTATATATTACTTAGTAAAAATGACTATTACGATTTGGAAATTATTGATATATCAATTGCATTTGTACCTTGGAACCGGCGTTAAAATATTTTCAATTTATTATGAGAAGGCTTATTCAAGCTATTAACGCATTGGTAATCGCTTTGGAATTTTTATAATGCGATAATATTTTTTTTCTACATAATGATTTTTCAATGGAAATGAGTGACTAGACATATTTCAAGTTATTTAATATTGTTAAATGTTTGACATATAATTTTTTTTTATTTTTTTTGCAAGACATTCGTGGCTTACATTAACACCATTTACTTTAGAACTCTTTGCATAAATAAATTGTACTTGTTCTTGGCGACCTTTGACGATCTCCTCAATACAAGCTAAATTTTGTTCGATTTTTAATTTGAACAAATTAATACAAATCCGTGACTTGTAATCGGTTGTGTTCTGATTTTCTAATTTTCTTTTATAAAAACGATAAATGTGAATTTTGTTCTTTGCAAATTCAAATCGCTAATTGTATGACTACAACAATTAGGTATTTAGGTTAGGTTATTGCAAATGAATTATTTTCTTTTTTTTTTTGGGTTTACCTCCTTCATGTTTATTTCATTATTCGATTTTCCAGATTTTGTAAATTATTTAGACGACACGGTGTCTGCAATTTACGGACAAAAAAACCATGTCAAATCGCATTTACCTTGCGGAAGATATCTAAAATGATCGAAAATATACTCAACGGTGAACGAAGTTTTAGAATATTTCAGTTTTTTTCTATTCCAAAATCAAGACATTTTTATTTTTATTGCTACAGAGGGTATATATCATTTGATACGGGCAAAACGTGCCTCATGGAAATAACGGTAGACCTGAGGTTTCTTTGGACTAAAACCGTTTCAGGACATTTGGAGTCGATCTAGCGATGTCCTTCCGTCCGTCTGTCTGTCTGATGCGCACGATAACTCTCGAAGGAAGTATCCGATTTAGTCCAAATGTGGTACATCGTAATATTATTGTCAAACTTAGATCAAGTTCGGAGATGGGCAATATCGGTCCACTCCATCTGGTACCTCCCCCCACAAAATGTCGCAAAAAAAAAGAAAATAATTTACAGCACAGAAAGAGAAAGGATAATCCGATTTTTCTCCAACTTTGAAAAATCTTAATATTTGCATCAGTGCTAGGTCAGGTGCAAAAATGGACAATATCGGTTCACTCAATCAAGTACCTCCACCACAAAGGGTCAACATTTTGATTTTCTTTAAATTTAAAACATCACAACATTCTTTTTAACCTAAGTTTGGTATGAAGATTGAAATATATCGGTCAATTCCTTCTGGTACCACCCTTCACAAAGGGTCAACATTTTGAATAATTTTATCTCTTATCATTTGCGAAATAAGCATCCGATTCTCTTCAAATTTTATAAATAACAATATTTCTATCAATATATAATATGGGATTTATCGGTGCACTTCTTCTGGTACCAGCCCCGCAAGGGGGTCACAATTTTGAATAACTAAGAAGCTCATAAAACGCGAAATGAGCATTCGATTATTTTCAAACTTAGCACATCCCAATATATCGTCTAACACAAGTCCAGGTTTGAAGATGGGAAATATCGGTTCACACCTTCTTTTCAAAATTTTTAAAATTTATGAAACTCATAGAACGCGAGATCAACATCCGATACCATTCAGACTCGGCACATCTCAATATTTCCATCAACAGAAGATCTGTTAGAAAGATGGTAGAGATCAGACCATTCCTTCCGGTACCTCCCCCACAAAGGGTCAACATTTTGAATAAGCAAAACAATCATAAAATTCGAAATAAGCATCCGGCTCTCTACAAATTTCACACATCCCATTATTTCTACTAACACAAGTTCTGCTGTGAAGATGGGATATATCGGTGTACCCCCTCTTGTACCTTCCTCAAAAGGGTTCAAGATTTTTGTAGAACAAAACGGTCAAAGAAAGCGAAACAACTGGGTTCAAAATTCACACATCCAAACATTTTTGCTAAGACTAAATATGTTGTGAAGATGATATATATCTGCGAACCCCCTCTGGTACCTCATCCACAAAGGGTCACAATTTTCAATACTTTTATCTGTCATAACTTGCGAAACATGTCAGAGATTCTTTACAACTTGCTGTATCTAAATACTCCTATCAACCAGAAATATTCATAATTTCGCATAAAATTGGTTCAAAATGTTCGATTTTCGATTTTATAGATGAAGTGTGAAAATTAAAAACTTTGGTCCGCTGTATTTTCTAAAATTTATCTATATTTATATCATATTTACGTAGGTCCAATACGAAATGGACAATATTGGCCCACTCCTTCGAAGCTTACTCCATAGAGGATCAACAGTTTGAATAATTAAAACACAAGTCAAAATATATTTAAATAACTGAACATTGGCTGAGGATATACATCTGTCGGCAAAACCGCCCGATACTTTTTTATTTGTTTAAATAGCACGGCCAAATATCGGTTTACTATTGCTAATGCTAATGCAAAATATCTAAAAATTTACAATTACAGAGAGTCCCGAGCAGCATGGGCCAACTGGCTACGTCGGTGCATTGCATATATTTAAAAAATCTTAAGAAGGGAGGTCAACCCGAAAAAACTTCTAGTGTAAATATACTACAATATTCGAAGCCTTCGAATTAATTTCTCAATCATGTGGAGGGCAAATATTAGTTACAATTTTATAATATTGACATCTGCCATAATGAATTGCTACAATCTGATCCCAGACACGATAGATAGTTTAATATTGAATTTTGCCAATGAAAGTAATTTCCTCTGGAGATATTACAAAGTTGTAATTGTTGGAAAATAATTTATGCTTTCGATTTAATATGAGACACACTTGTAGCAAATGCCAGATCAAATAGCAATTATATTTTCTAAAGATTTTTTTTTTTTATAATTTTCTATGAACTATTTACATTTCAAATTTTCAATATTTCTATGAAATTATCATTTTTTTATTTTCAATAGTTTAAAAAAGATCTCAATTGTAATTAAACATGTTGTTGCATGACGTCCAACTAACTAGCTGCCGCCGCCTGCCAATGCTAACACACTCGTAATTAAATATACAACTCGCGTTTCGATGCAACGAAACGCTGCCTTTTTATTGTTTCTTTTCCGCTTCATTTCACTTGAGAACCGGAAATCGAATAACAGTTATATTCAATGATTCGATTTTTGTAAAGAAATTAATGGAAGGCAAACTTTATTTACACTAAACTGTACTGAAAAAAATTTAATTTTTTATTTAAATTTTTTAAATTATTAGCTTTTTTTCAAATACATCATGTTGACATGAATTTTGCATGTGCTCGATTTAGAAGTGCGATAGTGAATCAAATAAAATATTTGAAATTCATGTGTATTTTAAGGCATAAACTGAGGAGAGGAGTAGTTCTAATTGGGAATATTTCGAGTTGCGATTTTTAAATACAGCTCAATATTGTACAAAAAAATTAAAAAATATACACATTAAATGAACAAACAAACATTGAAGATAGTACTTTTTTTCAAGCAACATAAAATAAAATCATAACAAAAAATTGAATCGATTTGTAATTTTTTGAATTCCAATTTAGAAAATATGGCGATAAGTTCGAATATTATAGTTAAATCGGCTACAAAATTCCAATATCGGGTTGCCTTTATATGAACAATATTCCAACATTTTTTTAAAAATAATATGAAATATTTTTTGGAAGCCAAAATACAAAAGTGGCGCCCAATCAATTGGAAAATGCTGCTTGGACCTTATAAATATCTAGAGCTGGGGGTTATCATTTCATGGAAGTTGTGCCAAAATTGGACCTGCAGTGAACATTTTTATACCTTGTCATAGACGTTACCATGCGATAACCTCAATTATAGTTACATCGGCTCCAAAATTGCTACAAATTTTAAAAAGAATACAAAATATTTTTCTGATGCCAAAATACAAAGGTGGCGCCCAATCATTTTACAATTGAATTGACTGCTAGAAACTTCAAAATGTCTATAACTGCGGATTATCATTTCGGCCTTGTCGTGGCCGTCGCAATTGGGTAACCTCAATTATAGTCAAATCGGCCCCAAATGTTCCAAATTTCTAAAAATAATACAAAATATTATTCCGAAGCCAAAATACAAAAGTGGCGCTCAATCAATTAGAAATTCTACTTGGACCTTATAGATATCTGTAGCTAGGGATTATCATTTCATGGGAGTTGTAGCAAAATTGGTCCTGTAGTGAACATTTGTATATATTGTCATAGCCGTCACAATTGGATAACCACAACTATATTCAGATCGGCTCCAAAATTGCCAAAGTTTGTAAAAAGAATACAAAATATTTTGCGAAGCCAAAATACAAACGTGGCGCCCAATCAATTGAAAATTCTACTTGGACCTTCAAAATAAAAACAGCTGGCGATTAGCATTTCATGGGAGTTATATCGAAATTGAACCTGTAGTGAACATTTTTATACCATACATTATAGTATTGGGATGTTTGGGTTGTGGATAATTTCAGGTCCATTTGATGGTACTCGTTTGTAGATCCAAACGCCAAACATTGTTAAGGTCCTTATATAGTTTTTACCATATTAACCCTATAGTTTGAGATGTATTTGGTAATATTTAGAGTAGAACTTGGAAATTTGACAGTGATCTTTGACTTACATCCGGAATCATTGGTGCAACAATTGAGTCGTAAAGATAACTTCAAGATTAAGTATTTTGGCGGACTGCGAACTCTTCTAGAATTACGAACATAGAGCTTTGTTAAAAATCTTCTGGAGGGTATATTAAGTTTGCCATTCATTTTGTCTGCAGGATTTTTGGTATTGAAAATGGGCCATATAGGTCCACGTTTTGGTATAGCCTAGCATAGCATATAATGGTACCCCTATTTTCGGTATTTTGGTAATTTAAGCGACATTATTCACCGGAAATGTTTTAAATTTGTTATTTGAAGCTCAAAAATTGTCCGTGCAGGTCCACGTCTTCGTATAGCCCTTACATAACAGTACCTCCCGATATTCGGAATGTTGATGATTTTAGCGACATTATTCACCGGAAAGGTTTAAAATTCGGTATTTGAAGTTCGTAATGAATATTACAGCCTAAGACAGAAAATTGTCTGTGCAGGTCCACGCCTTCATATAGCCCCCATATAACGGTACCTCCTGATATTCGATATTTTAATGATTTTAGCGACATTATTCACCGGAATTGTTTCAAATTTGGTATTTGAAGTTCGTAATGCATACTACAGTCAAGACAGAAAATTGTCTGTGCACGTCCAGTTCTTCGTATAGCCCCCATATAACGTTACCTCCCGATATTCGGTGTTTTGATGATTTTAGCTACATTATTTACCGATTTTTTTTAAGATTCGCATTTGAGTTTTGTAATTAATGGCTTATGTCAAAAGAAGCCTATGCAGGTCCACGTCGTCGTATAGACCCTAATATAACGGCTACATTCAGTATTTTTAGGATTTCAATGGGATTTTTAACGGATTTCAACGGGATTTTTAACGGATTTTATTTTTTTTTTTTGAAAATTGCTAAATTCGTTCCAAATAGTGGAGGTTATTCAAAGTTCGGACCGGCTGAACTTACAGCTTTTTTTCTTGTTTTCATTTCTTCTTTGTTTGGCGACTCCAAGACTCGAGATCACAGCCATCGAGTTTGTGCCGACGTTACATATTACATGGTACTGATGAAAGTAAGTTAATCTTCATTGTATTTTTAAAATTACCACTGGAAATGTAAAAATAAGTTCCTTTAAATTATCTTTTAATGGGTCTTTCGGCTCATACAGCTTCCAAATTATTGCTGGAAATTTATGGAATCAAGACGTTGTATTAAATTTACATTTCTCAATATCGAATTGTATTAAATTTACATTTCTCAATATCGAATTATGACGTATTTTTCAAATCGAAAAATACTGAATCTTCCCACACAAGACTCCCTTGGGTGGTAAATCACAGAGATTCGTAAACAATTCAATTATTGAATATTCCGCTACGTCATTGAGAGTTCAATGTAATTAGGAAACGTAAGACTGAATAATTCCTCTTCCTCTCTCACTCTTTCTCCCATTTAATGAAATAACAACAAAACCACAATAACAACAAAATGGAACATGAACACTTAACACTTGTATTATTTATTAATTAATGCAGTTTTTGCATTTTTAACATTTGATCTTGACTTGGTCAAGCCAAGTCGAGCCAAGCCAACAAACGACGCAGAGCCAACAACAACAAAACAGCGCCGCAAAACAAGTGACTGAAACAGTTTTTTGTTGTTGTAGCAGCAGCAGCAGCAGCCAAAAGTAAAGCAAATATTTAACGATGAGCATTCATTCTTTTACGAAGCGACAACGTTTCGGGTGTGTGAGCCAGAGTTTTATGGGACAGTTTATTTTCGACTGGCCATCGGTTCACATTAAATACTGCGAAAAAGAAGAAGCAGCAGTAATATTCAATTCAAGTGTTTAATTCTGCTGCTCGCGTTCGAATACTGAGTTGACTCTGGCTTGGCGGGCGAACCTTTTTCTAAACGAATTTCGCAAACGGCAGCGCATTCACGTGAAGGCTGTCGCCAAAGTTACAAGACCAAAAAACTAACAACACACAAAATAAAAACATTAACTGAAAAAAAAAAAAAAAATATTAAATAAATAAATAAATGAAAACATCAAGTACAAGCAATAATAAATATACAATTTACTATATAAAAAAAATAATCTTTTAAAAATAAAAATATAATTTAATAAACTTTGAAAAATATCCCTTTGTAATAAATAGTATTTTTTTAAGGAATTCGTATTAACTGTTTTTAAGGTGTGTGATTTTATGACAAATTAAAAAATAAATGATATTTTTACTTATATGATAAATATATATTATTAAAAAAATATTTTTTGTTCATTTTTATAAATTTGATTTTTTTTATAAACGAAATAACAATTTTTATTCTTTTGAAGAAATAAAAATATTTTTTTAATTTTTTTCAAACAATGATTTCAAAAATCTTAAATAACACTATTAATTTGCTTCTCTCTATTTTCTTTTTAGGTTTAAATAACATAAATAAATTATCCTATATATTTTTTGGATAAGGATTTATCAGTTTTGTTGTTAATATTTCTACCTGCAAATTTGGTAAGTAAAAACAATTTAGATTTAAATTCCATAAACAATTTTTTTTAAACAATTTATAAATTAAAAATTAAATGCCAACTGAACTACTCTTGGCGACCAAACTTTTTTTCCACGGAGATTGGACTTTTAAGTCAGTAATAATTTGAAGACATTCATTTTTTACTACAACAAATCTACTTTCCAAAAATGGGGTCTATATAGCTGCAGAAAAAAACTATTTGTAGAGAAGAAATTATAATCCTCTAAAGTGCAAAAACTCCAATTTGCAGGACAATTATAAATAAAAATCGATTTTTATACCCTCTGCCATATGGCTACAGAGGGCATATATCATTTGATACGGTCAAAACGTGCCTAATCGAAATAACGGTTTTAGACCCTAGGTCTCTTTGGACCAAATCCGTTTCAGAACATTTGGAGTCGATCTAGCGATGTCCGTCCGTCCGTCTGTCTGTCTGGCTGGTGCGCACGATAACTCTCGAAGGGAGTATCCGATTTCATCCAAACTTGCTACATCGTAATATTTTTGTTCCACAAAAGTTCGAAATTTTCAAAAAATATATTTATTGCACAGAAAGAGAAACTATAGTTCGATTTTGCTCCAACTTTGCAAATCCTAATATTTGCATCAGTGCTAGGTCAGGTGCGAAAATGGACAAAATCGGTTCGCTCCATCTAGTACCTCCCCAACAAAGGGTCAACATTTTGAATAATTATGACCCTTATAAAATGTGATGTAAGTGTGCGATTGACTTCGAATTTCACACATCCCAATATTTATATTAACCCAAAGTCTGGTGTTAATATGGAATATATCGGTCCACTTCTTCTGGTACCTACCACACAAAATGTCAAAATTTTTAAGGAAAATAATTCACTGTACAGAACGAGAAACGATAATCCGATTTTGCTCCAAATTTGCGAGTCCTAATATTTGCATCAGTGCTAGGTCGGGTACGAAAATAGACAATATGGGTTTACTCCATCCAGGGACCATTCCTTCTGGTATCTCCCCAACATAAGGGTCAAAGTTTTAAATAGCTAAAACGATCATGAAATCCGAAATAAGCGTCTGGCTCTCTTCAAATTTCACACATTACAATATCTTTTCACAAGGTCTGGTGTGAAAATGGAATATACTCCTTCGGGTACCTCCCCCACAAGGGGTCATAATTTTAATATCCATGAAGCTCAAAAAACGCGAAATTAACATTCGATTCCATTTAGATCTGGCACATTTCAATATTTCCATAAACATAAGATCTGCTATAAAGATGGTAGAGATCGGACAATTTATTCTGGTACCACCCCACATGGGGTTCAATATTTTACACACAAAACCCTCAAAGAAGTCGAAATAAGCATTGAACTCTCTTCAAATTTCACAAACCCAAATATTTTTGCTAACGAAAGATCTGTTGTGAAGATGATATATATCTGCCAAACCCTTCTGGTACCTCACCCACGAAGGATCACAATTTCCAATACCTATATCTGTCATAACTTGCGAAACAAGTCGGCGATTTTATACAACTTGCTATATCTAAATATTGCTCCTGACCAGGAACCTATGACGGAAAATTGTCTATGCAGGTCCACGCCTTCGTATAGCCCCCATATAACGATACATCCCGATATTCGCTATTTTGATGATTGTAGCCAAATTTTTCAATGAAATTGTCTAAAAATTCACACAAGGAGTTCCTTCTCCTCCTTCACCTCCTGGGAGATAATTGTCTACATAGGCCCACGATATCATATATCCTCCCTATAACGGTAGATCCCGATATTCGGCATTATTTAATGGAATTGTCAGAAAACCCACACAAGGAGTTCATTCTGAGTACTTCGAGTCCTAGAAGAAAATTGTCTATGTTGGTAGGTCTACTTTGCCAACTTTTATACCTTGAACTGATTTTTTAAAAACCTCTTTAATATGAAATAATCATTCCAATGAAACCGTCATATTTTACTCAAAATGATCTCATAACGTACACACTTACGTCCGAACAAAAAACTGACTTTTGGTGGAGAAGTTCACAGATTTCCCTCTGCAATATAATCGAAGTGAAATTATTGACGAAAAAATATATTCCGGCAAATAAACAAAATTGAATTTTGAGAACTTTGTTCTATTCCAACACCAATCTTTCCCGGCCCTTGGCGAAAACAAAGTTGTTTTAAGAGGCTGCAAATGTATGTAACACATTCAGTTTTATATGTGAGGTCCGGCATATAACTTTTTTTTTTAAAAAAATCGAGTGTAGCTTCGGGTATGAGGCAATGTTCTACTCTTCAATTTTTGTGAACAATAACGATAACGAAACGGTCACAACTTTCGAAGAAAGTGGTCCAATTATGCCTCTGTACCAAAATCCACACCAAACAGTGACTGGGAAGAATGGGAGAATTTTGAAAAGGAAAAATCAACGCTTCAGGAGAGCAACAAAATTATGCTTAAATTATTCTTTTATCACACCTGATACCGAACCATTTTGTATAACATGGCTCTATGTCATGTTATGTCGGTCATGCCATAATGTCACATGTTGTACTGTCCATCAAATACTGGATACATGATTGACATTCCTACGTATCGAAGACATATTTTATAAATAACTTATGCCTATACCTTATATTGTGTCGAAATTCTGTTTTCAAAGGCACCATATAAATTACAAAAAAAAAAAAAAACAATTGCTTAAAAATCTAAAGAAGCAATTACGATTTTCGAATCTAGAATATGTACATTGGCAGGGGATTTATGGACACTAATTTCATATAGATGTACATATTATAGATCTGACTGACATGTGCGGAATAAACAAACACGTGTTTGGGCTTTTTAATTAAGTACTTGATTTTTTTTTGTCAAACATCCAGCCTGATCATGTAATAAAAACCCGTCTCATAAATCTAAATTTTAACAGTTCTAATGGCCACTGTCAATGATCTCCTCCAGATTTACACACATAATATATTTTGACAAATTTTTAGCACGTTTTTAGACTAGATCTATAGAAAAGAGGATCTTAATTGGTACCTGTCAGGCATAATGAGCCAAGCTGCCAGCTATTCAGCCAGCCAGCCTATGGAGCGGTCAATTTAGAATTTTTTTGTACAAATTGACAACCACCACAAATCATAGCCGAAGAATTGACAAAATAAGTGTAGATTTTTGTTGTTGTTGTTGTGAATTGTGAAGAAGTAAACGCTTTTTGTTATAACCATTTGTATTCATTAAAACAATACATTTGAATCCATTATAGCAAATTGATGTTAAAATTATTGTGGTTTGTCTTTATTGGCGGATTATTAAATAAATTATTTGGCATATTTTTTTTTTTTTTTTTTGTATTGGAACATCTATGCATATTACTCAAAGTACACATGACCGAGCCGTTCTTTTTAAGAAAAAAATAAATATTTAAAAAAACTGGTCTTGAATTCCTTCAAAAAAATTTAAACCAAAAAAAATTTAAAATTACAATAAAAATAATGAGACATGACAAATTGAAAGAAAATCGGGCACAAATTTGATCTTTATGGAGGGCTGTTATTCGAAGTGTTTACCTTTTGTTGGCAAGATAAAGAGACATATTCTCTCTTTACTCTTCACTTGTTATTGAAGATCTCCCCTCTTTGTGAAAGATTTTCTAGTAGGATAGAGGTACCGGATTGAATAATCCTTAGGCCTCATATGAGTTTTATAATATTTTTTTTAACAATTTTGAATTTTTAGTTCCTCTACAAAATCTGAAGGAGTGCTCCGATAAATCCAAAGTTTGACAAAAAAAACGAGGTTTGAAAAATTATCTTACGCTCCTACCAAGCAGATAGACCGACATGAGTAGATCTACCCCATCAACACAGCATCTAAAACCATTATTTTTTGTGGCACATTTTGAGCCATATTTTCAGGAGGTGCCACGAAAAATGGGGTATTATGAAGGTTAATTAATAGGCACACAGTTCGAAAACTATTTAGTTGAGCTCAAGTCAAGTAAAATTAGTTTTTCCACATTTTTATACCTTCAGCCATATGGCTAGAGAGGGTATATATCATTTGAAACCGCCAAAACGCGTCTCATCGAAATAATTGTCAAACTTAGATCGAGTTCGGAAATGGGCAATTTCGGTCCACTCCTTCTTGTACCTTCCCGCACAAAGGGCGAAATTTTCTAAAAAAAAATAAAAATATTTTACTACTCCAACTTTGCAAATTCTAATATTTGCATCAGTGCTGGGTCAGGTGCGAAAATGGGCAATATCGGTCCACTCCATTAAGTATCTCCCTCACAAAGGGTCAACATTTTAAATAATTATAAATCTTATAAAATTGTGATGTAAGAGTCCGATTGTCTTTAAACTTCACAAATCCCAATCATTTTATTAGGAGTATATCGGAATATATCGGTCGGTGGTACCTCCCCCACAAAAGATCAAATTAAAAAAATAAACAAAAAACGTAAAAAAATCTGCACAGAAAGGGAAGCAATAATCTAATTTTGCTTTAATTTTGCAAATAGTAATATTTGCTTCAGTTCTAGGTGAGGTGCCAAAATTGATAATATCGGTCCACTCCAACATGTGCCTCCCACGCAAAGGGTCAACATTTAGAATAATTATAACTCTTATAAAATGAGAAGTAAGCATCCGATTCTCTCCATCATCATCACAATATTTTTACTAACCCAAGATCTGGTGCGAAGATGGAATATGTCGGACCACTCCTTCTTGTACCTCCCCTACAAATGGTCAACATTTTTAATATTCATGAAGCTCATAAAACGCGAAATTAACATCCGATCCCATTCAAACTTGTACATCTCAATATTTCCATTAACACAAGATCTGTTATAAAGATGGTAGAGATCGGACCATTTCTTCTGGTACCTCCCCCACAAAGGGTTAAAATTTTGAATAACCAAAACGGCCATAAAATCCGAAATAAACATTCGATTCTCTTCAAATTGCACACATCACAATATTTTTATTAACCCAAGGTGTGATGTGAAAATGGGATATATTCTTCCATTCCTTCCTTCTTGTACCTCCCCCACAAAGGGTCAAAATTTTGAATATCCCTGGAGCTAATAAAACGCGAAATTAACATTTGATTTTATTCAGACTTAGTAAATCTCAATATTTCCATCAACAAAAGATCTGTTGTAAATATGATAGAGATCGGACCATTTCTTCTGGTACCTCCCCCACAAGGGGGCAACATTTTGAATAATTATATCTCTCATAAAATGTGAAACAACTCTCTTCAAATTTCACACATCCCAATATTTCTACTAACACAAGATCTGGTGCGAAGATGAGATACATCGATCTACTGCTTCTGGTACCTCCCCACACAGAGTGATCAAAATTTTAACAACAAAACGCTCTAAAAATGTGAAATAAGCGTCTGATTCTTTTCAAACTTCATACATCTCAATATTTCTACTAACACAAGATATGGTGTGAAGATGATAGATATCGACCTTCCCCTAGGCAACAATTTCAAATACTTAAATCTCTCATAACTTGCGAAACAAATCAGCGACTCCATTGAAATCTGGTATATCTTAATATTTCCCTCAACAAGAGATGGGCTGTGAATGCATTTTTCTGCTCACTCCCTCTGATACCTCCTCCCCCTCCCTCTAATATCTCCTCCCCCTCAAAAAGTTAAAATTATGATTTCACATAAAATTGAAAATAAAGGTTCGATTTTCCTTACATTTTGCAAGTTCCAATATTTCTATTAATACTAGAGATGTGGAATACCTTGATCCACTATATCTGGCACCTCACGCAGATTTTAACACTAAATAGCCGATATAGTCTAAATATGGCACATATATCAGAGAAGAATAGCATAATTTTGGCCAACTCCTTCGGAATATTACGTTGAATAATACGTACGGATGCCAAAATATGCTTAAATAAACGGACAATAGCTGAGGGTATACATCCGTCGACAAAAACCGACTGGTATTTTTTAACTTTAGTATTCAATTCGTTGTAAAAATGTAAAGCAAAACTAAAAATGCAACATTTTACCACTCGGTTGAATTCCGACACAGATCGTGGAGGACCTTCTTTAAATGACATTTTTTATTCACAATTTATTTTTTACAACAACAACCTGGTCTTTGTTGTTGTAAATCATACATATAACTTATATAAATATATCTTCATCCAGTCGTCCAATGCCCTTTATATTTCCAGCACGACTATCAAAAAATAGGCCTTTAAATATGAAAAATTTTTTGTTCCTAAGAAATCTTTATATGTTAACTGCTTCCGCATTGTATTTTCTCAAAAGTAGCTGTCCTTAATCCTAGTTCACTTATATTTTGCAATTGTGTGTGTGTGTGTGTGTGTGTGTGTGTGTGTGTGGAAATTCCCCATTCGAAATAAACACGTTACTCCACACCACACACTCATAATAATACCAATTATGCCGCTCATCGTCATTATTGACTCCCAACATTTTCTAGCCTTTAATTTTGCCATGATTCTTTGTTGTAGTTGTTGTTTTTTGAATATCCTTACGAAAAACCAGTAATTAGTGGAATATTTCCTTGGATTGTTCTGGAGCTCCCCCTCCATTATTTTAATGCAAAATGATGTGGAATAATTTTTATTTTTGTTTTGTTGACAAGTCAAAGCCTTGGCTTTCGTTTAATTTCATGGAAATTTTATGTGGATTTTTGTTTATTGCTCTTGTGCTGTGTGGTATTGTTATTGTTGCTAGCTATAATTATTGGTAAAAAGAAACAGTTTTTATTTTTATTAAATTTAAATGATTGCTGTTGAATCAAATTAACGTACACAACTACGTCATATTATTGGCAGTAACGTTTTCATGGGTTGTTTTTTTTTAAGTGGATTCCTGTTTTTTTGCTCAATAACCTTTGTACTACTCACTCAACACAGCCAGATTCAAAACAAAAATATATTTAAATAAAAATATGTAATAAAAAAGAAACAAATAACAAAGACGAAAAAGAATGAAACAAAGAAGGATCGAAGTTTCTATTTTTTTCTTCACTGTCAAAAAATATGCTCAATCTCAAAGAGTATTAAATCGAGTACAGGCACATTGTTCGTCCACCCTTCAAACCATCATAGTTCTAAGTAATGTGTACAAAAACGAATACTAAAATAAATCCATTTTGACAAATAATATTCAATTGAGGATTGCAAATTAACATTGACCTTTTCCGAAATATCATCAAAATGTCCAAAATTTATGCGGCAGCTAGTAATCAATTCCTAAAACTGCAATTGCCTAAAACTGCAGTCCTTACAGACAAAATATACACCGTGCCTGCCGAGCTTCATTCTTTTTGAAGTTTTCCTGGTTTCCTACTTATACTTATTTGAATTACTGCTAAGAATTTAGGCTATACCTACATTTACATAATATTATTAATTGTTTTTTTTTCTCTCTTTTCATTGCAGTTTTTATTGAAACAAATTAAAAATGGCTCTCGCAATTGTACATGATATATATGACTGGTACAGGGATCTCATGGACAACAAAAGTGGTAAGTAAACCCTAAGTGAAGAAATATTTTTTTGCCCTACTGTTAAACATTTCCCTAACTCTTTTAGGATCTTGTAGACATAAGTAGTAATTTGATTTATATTTTTTGTGAGATCTAATATTTTTTTATCGCCTGAAAGTATGCTAATTATCTTTATATATATTTGTGGGGCCAAGTATTAAAAGTTGGCACTCAAGGTGGAAGATGTATTGATATATAAAATATATTTGTGGATATTCCGTAGCCCTACTACACATGATGTTAGGGTCATATGTAAAGTGACTTTTCCCACCATTAAATCTGACATTTTTATAGCATACTTTTAGACGCACCCCAGAATGGTTAATTAAAAAAACGCTTGACATTATGAAAATAATGGAAAGAAAGACATTACTCTTAAATTTACAAATTGTCGGGAGCTCCTCAAAGTATGCTATAAAAATACAATATATAAAATGTGAAAAAATCACTTTATATATGACTCTAATTCAATGTTTAATAACCAAGGACGAACTCTACTTAAATTGAAGATAATCGGTCAAAATTTAGATATTGATCACATGTAAATCTTCGTCCGATTTACGATTTATTGTGCACAAAGTGGAATTTGGCATATACAACGGCCCCGCTCGACAATTTTAATTTTTCCGCACTGGGTTTTATATAGATCCCGCTTCTTAAGCTTTCGAACGAAATAAATAACCAAAAAAACAAAATTTTGGCCAGATGTGTCTTTGGTCTATAGGACTTTTGCTATTGAAAATGGGCTATATAGTTCCATCTTTACGTATAGGCCCCATATGACTGTAACGGCAGACTTAAGGTTTTTTTTGGGTTCTTAGTCACACCGAATTTGCTGTAAGTTGGCAATATGTGTTTCCAGGATGGAGGAAACATACTTGCAGAGAACTGTACATATTGGTTCAAGTTTTAGTATAGAGCCTATATAGCTGCACCTCCTGATGATTTGATTAATAATTTGTGTCACAGCTTTCATCGGATTTAAATTTGGCATTTGGAGTTCGTAATGGACTGACATGGACCTCCACTGCCAGAAAATTGTCCTTGTCCATTTGGTATTTTGACGATCTTAGCTACATTTTCTTAAAATAATTATCTCAAATTCGAAAGTTGGAGTCTCCAATGGGTATTACTTCCCACGGTAAAATATTTTCTGTACATATTCACTTGAAATTTGGAGTTCCTAATAGGCAGATAATCGATTATACAGATCCACATTTTCTTATAGCCCCATTTAACTGTAAGACCTTATATTCTAATTTTTTTTAAATTTTTGCGTAATTTTTAAACTAATTTTTTTTTCCAAATTTTGCGAATTCTTTCCAAATAGTGAGGATATTGAGGGTTCGGCCCACCAGAACTTAGGTTTTTATTTATTCCTTACAACTAAAATATTGCGCTAGAATTAAATTTTACATTTTTGCACGAGATTTTAGATTTTTTATCCCGTTTATATCGATTAAAAAAATTGCCTAAAAGTATGCTTTGTTCTACCTTTCTAGTTGTTCTACCCTTCTAGGATAAATTCCAGAAATAAGAGACTAAACTTGTATCCCCTCAAAAGGAGAGCTCATTGATTTCATCCAGGTCATTTTAGCTTAAGTGTTGTCAGTCTCTCAGATGCTCTGTCGTGACCAGTTTTTAAATATTACACGTTATCCTGTTCCTGTTTTTATATCCTACACCATAAGGTGGTCAGGGTATTATGCCTTTGTGCACTTGTTTGTAACGAGTAAAAGGGAACGAGATAGACCCATAGTTCCTTTCGATGATCTGCATAGAATCACATTCTGAGTCCATTTGTGCATGTCCGTCCGTCTGTCCATGTATTTTTGTAAACAAAGTACAGGTCGCATTTCTTACCCGATCAAGATGAAAGTTTACAATATTGAAATTAGAGATAATCGGTCAATGTTTAGATATAGCTCTCATATATTTATCTTCGTCCGATTTGCCGTTTTATTGTGCTCCAAACGTGTGATATCAGCATATACGAATAAATTAAGCCTGTAAATAAATATGCCATATTTGATCCAAATCAGTTCAGATATAGCTATAGCTCCCATATATTTTGTTCATCCTATTTGTTATTTTTGTCCTCGGCAGTCGTAATATGCACTCTGTAACAACGATATTTGGGGAAATATTACAAATACAGTATAGAAATACCTTTACCAAATTTTATCGAGATCGGTTCAGATTTAGGTATAGCTCCCATATAGATCTTCGTCCGATTTGTTCACTAAACGTGTAATATTAGGCCAAATGTGATGATGGATGGCACTTACGACCAAATTAAGCCTAGAAACAAGTATGTCAAATTTGGTGGAAATCGGTTCAGATATAGCTATAGCTCCCTTATATATTGTTCATCCGGTTTGTAATTTTTTATATAAAGCTCTACACCTTCTTTGCTGATTAAATATTAAGATTATGTAGTTAGGTGTTTAGCCTCAGGATTTTTTCATGTTTTCGCCAATGAGTCAGCCCCCTCACTCAACACTTCAGTTTACAGATAACAAAACATATCAAACCTTTGTTTATGCGATATGATGATGGGTTAAAGATCAACCTTTTAGTGTGGCCATTGATTACTCATATAAACAACTTGACTTTTTACGTAATATTATCGAAGTTATTTTATTTTTGATCTGGCCATCATAAAAATGACCATTGGTAGAAATTTAATGCCCCCCAATGGTGATAAATTTTGTTTTTTTTTTTAGAAATAATGCTTACACGTTTAATATCGGACAGATCGTAAATTTTAATTAGCAGTCGTGGACTATAATCAGCTATTCTGGTGATTAGAAAACAAAGTGAAAATTATTTCTTTATTTCAATATATTTTCGGGCCTTAATGCAACAATGTTTTTTTTGCAAATAAATCAAAAACCATAAAAATCCTATTAAAATATCGATTTTAGGGGCCTGTCCAATAAAACGTGTGCTCAAATGTCTCCTAGATAATATTCTGGTTTGCCTAGTTCTGGAAATTTTGTTTCTTCCTGCTTCGTTACTTTTTTTATTGATTCTTATCCCACATACATATATGGATCAATGCACTGATTTCTTATGCAAAATGGATTTTTGTCATTGACTCGCAATCATTTTTATTAAAATAATTAATTTATTCAAATGACGCATTTTATTATTTTTACTTTTGGTCTTTCACTTTCCCGCAGCCAGGCAATTCCAATGACAAGTTTTCTTATTGACTTCGAAAAACATTTCTAAAGTAATTAATTCATTTCACTATTTTTTTTTTAAATGTGTTTATTGGCATTTGCACTAAAAAGCAGCTGTCTTTATAGTCTTGAACTATTCTATTCCAAGTCTTTAATTTTTCCAATAAATTTATTTTATAACATTGAAATATTAAACAATTTTAGTGCCATCAATACATTCCCGTTAGTCAAGTATTTCGGTAAAAATTCCAATTTGAAATCTTGATCTTGAAAATAAAGGTATACAAACTTGTTTATTATTTGCAACTTAATTTAAAAAACTAGAATTGCTATTGCTATTTTTGTGAAATAAAAATTATTAATAGTATTGAAATATAGGCTAATTAAGCATCATTTTTTATTATGCAGTTGAACAAGGTCACTGTGTCTTTTGTACCTGACACTACTAATTTTAATTCTAGTATTATTGAACTTTTAGAAAGTTGCAAGAATTTTAAAATAATTAATGTCTTATTTAAAACAACGTCAGGCATAAATTTTAATGTCTCATTCTACACCAAAAAATCTTTAAAACCTTTCACTTTGAAGATAACCGAGGAGGATATTAGTAAAATTATTGCACAATGGACCGACATCCAAAACTATTTCAACGGCTACATATGTAAATCCTAGAAGCCATGGCATTTCCAAACCATCGCCAAATTTCGAACACAGACATCGTCAGTGACCTAAATATCAAATTTCAGAATTACAGCTCCATCCTTTCAACCAACACCCAGTTTAGTACCATTTAGTACTTTTCGTGCAAGTATGGTACACATTTTCAAAACCACCGCTAAATCTCGAATGCAGATATCATGAATAACCGCAATATCAAATTTCAGAATTACAGCTCCATCCCTTCACCCAACACCCAATTTAGTACCACTTAGTACTTTTCGTCCAATTATAGTACAAATTTCCAAAACCTACTCTATATCTCAATTCCAGATACCAACACAGACCTCAATATCAATTTTGAGGATTCAAGCAATATCCCTTTACCCAATACCAATTTTAGTACCATTTAGTACTTTTCATACAAATATAGGACGTATTCCCAAACCACCGCCAAATCTCGAACACAGACATCATCAATAACCTAAATATCAAATTTCAGAATTACAGCTCCATTCCTCCACTCAAATCCCAATTTAGTACTTTTCGTCCAATTATGGTACACATTTCCAAAACCACTTCCATATCTCAAATCGAGATACCCACAGAGACCTCAATATCCAATTTGAGGATTTCAGCCCTATTCCTTCATCCAATACAAAATTTAGTACCATTTAGTACTTTTCATACAAATATAGAACGCATTTCCAAACCACCGCTAAATCTCGAACACATATATCATCAATAATCTAAATATCAAATTTCAGGATTACAGCACCTTTCCTTCATCCAACACTCAATTTAGTACCACTTAATACTTTTCGTGCAATTATAGTACAAATTTCCAAAACCTACTCAATATCTCAATTCCAGATACCAACACAGACCTCAATATCAAATTTGAGGATGACAACCCTATCCCTTCACCCAATATCAAATTTAGTACCATTTAGTACTTTTCGTTCAAGTATAGCACGTAGTTCCAAAGCATTGCCAAATGTCGAACACAGATATCATCTGTAATGTAGATATCGAAACTTCAGAATTATGCCATCCCTTCCCCCAACACCCAATTTAGTACCACTTAGTACTTTTCCTTAAAAAATTGGACACATTTTCAAAATACCGTTAAATCTCGAACACAGATACCAACAGAGACCTCAATATCAAATTTGAGAATTTCAGCCCTATCCCTTCGTCCCCTCCAAATCTTGTACACAGACACAGTCAATTATCTAAATATCAAATTTCAGAATATTATCTCTATCCCTCAACCAAGACCACACATACACACTTCCAATTCTCATACCAGATTTCAAGTTTTTAATTCTATCCGCTCACGTAATACCAAATAGATATTTAGTACTATTTTAGAAATTTTCGTATCCTTTAAAGTTCGAATTTCCAAAAACTCTACATCTATCATGCACTTCATCAGTGACTCTCAATCCAAATTTCAGAATTATAGATCATTTCTTTTGTCCAATGCAAAGTATATAATTCTTAATAAATTTTAGTACTTTTCATACCCTTTTAGTCCAAACCTAAAACCCAGCTTAACGTACCCCTACGCACCAAGACGCACTGTCGTGCAAAATTTCAAAATTCTAGCTTCAGCCATTTCGTATGGGTATTGATTCTCAGTTAGTTATTTCACTACCACTATATTTTAACTTTTTTAATTTTTAAAATTCCAAATTAATTTGTTAAATCTCTTCTTTTGCAGATCCTCGTGTAAATGGTTGGCCCATGATGGCCTCACCTGTACCCACATTTTTGCTGTGTGTCTTTTACGCTTATTTTAGTAAATCATTAGGACCCAAGTTAATGGCCAAACGAAAGGCCTTGGATTTAAGAAATGTATTGGTTTGGTATAATCTATTCCAGACCGTGTTCAGTGCGTGGATATTCTACGAGGTAAGACGAACTTACTTCAATAAATCATAATAATTTATATTTTAATATGTAATTTGTTCTTCTATTTTACAGTATTTAATGAGTGGCTGGTGGGGTGATTACAATTTCAAATGTCAACCTGTTGACTACAGCAATAGTCCAAAGGCTTTGAGAGTAAGTATTGGCAAATGTATTTCCATTTTAGTCAAAATCTTCTTCAAACCCTATCATTTTTAAATTATGAGCCATAAAAGCTAACATAAAATCCAAATGCATAAGACATTAAGGGCGACGCATTTCAGTTCTGGTTCTGTCACTCTTTCCTCTTAAAATTGAGGACAGCCAGTTTATAAATATTTTTATTTCTGTAATTAGAATTAAAAAGAGAGAGAGAGACCAAAATGGGTTCATAGTTCAAATATTGTTCAAAACCAGCTTTGAGACAGTTTTACAGCCAATATCTTGTATTTGGTAGTTTTATGTAAAAGAAAATCATCATAAATTATTGAAATATCTTGTAACCATATTTATATCCACATTCTGTGTACATAATTAATTAGATTCTATTTTTACATTGTTAATCGATAGTATTGTATGTAAAGGCCAATAAACTTCAAAGAATTTTTTAGCATATTTTGTTCCCTAAATCGCAACAGATGTCCGTAGTAGAAAGTCTTTTTAATTTTATTATCAGAAATATAAATTGGAATTGGATTCAAATGGAAATATCGTAATATTTTATTTTGTAAATAATCGGGCTGTTTGTGAATTTTTATTGGATGAAAACCTGGTATAAGTCACGTTTACCAGTGGAAATGCGAGAATTTGGCCCATTTGTAAAATTTGTAATAGCAATTAGTTATTCATTTTCGTTTCCATCTCTAAAGTTGATATAGCTATTTTTATACCCACATCTATATGGCTAGATAGGGTATTTATCATTTGATAAGGCAAAAACGTGCCTCATCGAAATAATGGTTTTAGACCCTAGTTCTCTTTGGCCCAATATTCCCAATATTTTTATTAACTTATGCATATTTCCACATTTGCACATATCTCATATAAAGTATAGGAAGTAGTCGATATACTCCAAATATGGCCGTTGTAATATTTTTATCAGTCTTAGGTCAGATACGAATTGCTCAATATTGACCAAATGCTTCGGAATATAAATGAGAAACAAATCGAACTTAATTTTTAGACAATAAATTCCATTAAAATATTTCTTTTGATTGTGAGGTATTTCAAAACCTTCCCTACTAAATATAACTGTTATATTGACTTTACATTTTTACTGAATAGTTTACAAATTTAGAAGAGACAAAACAAATAACATCAGAAAACATTATCTTCGTCCCAACAGGCAAAACTTAAAGTTTCGACTCATTTATTTTCAATTTAATCCAATTAATAATTTTTCCATTTTTTTTAATTTTCAGATGGCAAACATTTGCTGGTGGTATTACATTTCGAAATTCACCGAATTCTTCGATACACTGTTCTTCATTTTGCGCAAGAAGACACAGCATGTATCGACGCTGCATGTCATCCATCACGGCTGTATGCCCTTCTCCGTGTGGATGGGTCTGAAGTTTGCCCCTGGCGGCCATAGTACCTTCTTTGCCTTATTGAACTCCTTTGTACATATTGTTATGTATTTCTATTATATGATCGCTGCCATGGGTCCCAAATATCAAAAGTACATTTGGTGGAAGAAGTATTTGACCACTTTCCAAATGGTAAGCTATCGAAATTGTAAACGTGAGATTTATATTAATTTGTTTTACTGTTCTCCAGGTACAATTTGTTGCTATCTTCACCCATCAATTCCAATTGTTGTTCCGCGAATGTGATTATCCCAAAGGATTCATGGTCTGGATCGGTTTGCATGGCGTTATGTTCCTATTTTTGTTCTCAGATTTCTACAAAACCAAATATACCCGCGCTGCGCAAAAAGTTAAAGCGGCCAATGGCCATGCTAGCGCGTCAGAAAAAGAATACCTCACAAATGGCAAAGCGACTGCCAATGGCAATGGTGTCTATGCCAATGGCAATAGCAATCGTGGAGCATGCATGGTGAGTAAAACAAAAAATGATAAATAAAATTAATTAGCGATGACCGTCTGCCGGACAGACGGACGTCTATGGAAATCACTCTAGCTTCCGAACGAAATGAAGTAGGTTGATAAAATTTTGCTCAAATGTATATTATGTATGCAGGTATTTGGTATTGACAATGAACCATGTAGGTCCTGGAAATGTTTGAAATTTGGTATTTGAAGTTCATAATGGATACTATAGGATATGACGAAAAATTGTCTGCGCAGGTCCACACCTTCGTATAGCCCCCATATAACGACACCTCCCGATATTCGGTATTTTGATAATTTTAGCGACATTATTCCCCGGAATTGTTTCAAATTTGTTATTTGAAGTTCGTAATGGAAACTACAGCCTATGACAGAAAATTGTCTGTGCAGGTCCACGTCTTCGTACCACCACATAACGGTACCCCCCGATATTCCGTATTTTGATGATTTTATAGACATTTTTTACCGGAATTGTTTGGAATTTAGTATTTGAAGTTCGTAATACAACCTATGACAGAAAATTGTCTGTGCAGGTTCATGTCTTCGTATAGCCCCCATATAACGGTACCTCCTGATATTCGGTATTTTGATGACTTTAGCGACATTGTTCACCGATTTTTTTTCGCATTTGAATATTGTAATGGCTTGTGACGTCGTCGTATAGACCCTAATATAACGGCTATATTCGGTATTTTTAAGATTTTAACAGAATTTTTAACGGATTTTTTTTTTTTGAAAATTGCCAAATTCGTTCCAAATGGTGGAGGGTATTCACAGCTTTTTTATTTGTTATTTTAGACATTTACAGTTTTTAGTGGGCAGAAATCTCCTTGCGTAAAATTGGCAATATAAGTCATCATCTTGTAAAAAGTCTCTGGCTTATGAAAACGCCCAGATCGAATTATTTCTCATATAATTAAGTAATACTTGAGACTCATATGATATGTTTGTTTCACATCACAATTTCATATCGGCTCGGCGGACTTTTTGTTATGGCATTTCCAAAGAATTCGACATTTCCAAATTAAATATTGAACTTAAGAACACTTTCCATGGTGATCCTGCCAAAGACCTGTTACGCACCCCTTTTTCCTGGAGTATTTCATATTTGTTTTTTGTTTTCTTTCTTTCAATATCTCCCTCTTTGTGAATATGTATCGAAAGAAATGAATTCCCAAGCCCATTAGCATTTTTTGCGTGGAAACTTTTGCCGGCTACACTGAATAACAATTCGTAACATGCCTATTAAAAAATTCATTGCAATTTTATGGGTTTTATCGTACCGTTTTGCAATTAACCACCACTGACCGAGCGGCTGTTAAAGTGTTGGTGACCATTTGGCAATCATTTACCAACAAATAAAACAACACATTAAAAAATGTGTGAATATCAAATTAACAAATCAATCAAGTCATCAATGAATGGATTTGACAAAACCTCCAATGACCTTCAAATGTTTGTGTGTACACGATCAATAACCTTTGAGCCCTACAAATGTGTGATTTTTATAAACAAAAATAAATATCAAAAAAACCATACTCACACCCCTAACGATTGGGGAGAGGGGTACGTACATATGGACAATATGTTTAGGTTTTATCCAAGACAGTCTCTGCTGCAAATACCAGCCAAATAGTATCATCCATGCATGCATTAGTTTTGTTGTCGTTGTTGCTTAAATTATTACAAAATATCATGTTGAGTTTTTGTTTTTTTGATTCTGATTTCGAAAAGGCGTGGCAATGAAACTTTGCAAGTTGTTTACTTTTTTTTTTTTAAACGGGCGAGGAAGATAAGGAGTGATATCTCCCTATCTTTCTAATTGAATTCAAGCAAATGACGGCCAAGTGTTGGAAATTATTAGAAAAGTACATGGGTCCGGTTTAACACCACTGTGTTAATTAAATACAATTAGACACAATAACAACAAAGTGAATTTTATGTAGAAAAAAATCTGAAATAATGGAAACTACTTACTTTTGGTTTTGGTTATGATATTTTACGTATATTGAAAATAAATATTACGCAAACAAAAAAATATATATTCTAATAGCTGGCAAAGTTCAACGGGAGAGAAAGACACAGGCAATGGAAAATTATACCATGATTGCCTAACGTCTAATTTGAAGTGCGCTGTGTTGCTCATATATTGCCTTCATAAATCCACAAAGTTTCCATTTTCCATTTTGTGCATGTAATGTGTGCAATGCAATTATTGTTTCTATTTTATAATATTGAATTTTAAATATCTACGTAAGCCGTCGATTTTTTTTTTGTTTTGTTTAACCTAAGTCTGGACTTTATTTATTTCTTCTTCTCGGGGTTTTGTAATATTGTCTTTTGTTCAGCCAAGCATTAAGGCGACGTGATTATAAATTCTGAAAATTTTTTTCCTTCGCTCTTTTGAAGAATGCTCATATATTCCCCCTTTTAGCATTGGCGTATTTGGGCAAAGTGTGATGATCTTTGGAGCGAATAAAACCTCCACGTGCTGTGTGGTGATACAATGACCAACAGGGTGTTTGCTAATTCCATTAGACCATGGCGCACATAGAAATTATTTTATAGGCATAATTCACTGTGTGTTTTATAAATTTGAGAAGACTTTTATTTCATACGCGTTTGTTGTGGCTTAATTAAATTTGGAAGTTGAATTTTTTAATTGAAATAAAGTGGGAGTGGCATGCTACTAGGGTTGGCAAACATTTCTTCAACTAAGTGATTAAAATATTTTTTTAGTTATGCAAAGATCAAGGTAGATTGGTATATGCTTCACGTTCCTTTTCATACAATCTCATATTTTTTGTAAATTTAAACGACATCTTCTTTTTGTACTAGCAAGTACCCGTTCATACCTTCAAGCCACAATTTGCTCAGTTTGACATTTTTTTTGAATCAAAGCTTCATACATCGTACTGAGACTTGAGACTTTCAAGGTTTTGTTATTATTATTCAAGTTTTTAACATAACATTTGTAACATTTCTGAATATTCCCACAAAGTATTTATATTCTTTATCAGCATAAAATTCTATGTCGATTTAGCGAAGTCCTCCGTCTGTCCATCTGTGGAAATCTCTCTAGCTTCCGAACGAAATGAAGTAGGTTGATAAACTTTTACTCAAATGTATATTATGTCTGCAGGACTTTTGATATTGAAAATGGGTCATGTAGGTCCATGTTTTGGTATAGACCCCATATAATGGTACCTCCCTATTTTCGGTATTTTGATGATTTTAGCGACGTTATTAACCGGAATTGTTTCAAATTTGGTATTTGAATTTCGTAATGGATACTACAGCCTATGACAGAAAATTGTCTGTGCAGGAGCATGTTTTGGTATAACGGATACATTCGGTATTTTGAAGATTTTAACAGAACTTATAACGGATTTTTTTGAAGATAGACAAATTGTATCCAAATGGTGGAGGATATTCAAAGTTCGTTCCGGCTACACTTGTAGTTTTTTTTACTTGTCCTTTTTTCGGAAAAAATAATAGGAATATGTTTACCTTTTGCACCAAGAAGTCCTCTTGGAAATCTTTCCTTTTAAAGTTTACCCACATCCAATTTTTCTGTCCAAACCTATTTCAAAGTCTCCATATGTAAACCCTAGAAATCAAAAGTGACGTCAATATCAATTACCAATTCTCATAGCCACAGACATCAACAGTGACATCCGTATCAAAATTCAGGATTTCACCTCAATTCCTTCACTTAATACTGAATTCTGTATTTTTGTACAATTATGGTACACATCTCCAAAACTACTTTTATATTTCAATTCCAGATACCACCAGAAACCTCAATACCAAATTTGGGGATTCCAATTCTATCCCTTCACTCAAATACTAAATTTAGTACTTTTCATACAAATATAGATCTCAAAACCGTTCCATATCTCAATCCTAGACACCAATAGTTATCGGAATATCAATCAATCAATCCCTTCACCCAATACCAAAAGAAATAAAGGACGCATTTCTGAAACAACCATTATATCTTAATTCTGAATACCATCAGTAACTAAATACCAAATTTCAGAATTGTATCTGCCAAATACAGTACTATACCTCCATGTGTCCAGGCTACATATGACCAGCGACCCTAACACCAAATTTCAGATTTCAAGCACTATCTGTTCACCCATTACCAAATTGTAGTAAATATAGTACTATTTAGTACTTTTCGCTCACTAATGCCAGATTTAAGACTTCCAACACAATACCTTACCCAAATGCCAAATTTTGTACCATTTAGTACTTTTTAGATTTAGATTTTAATCACTATATGTTCATACAATACCAAATATTGTACTATTTTGTATTTTTCGTGCACTTCGTGAAGTAAACATTTCCAAAAGCACCCCTTTATCACAAACCTACCAATAAAAGGGACACAACTTGCTGTTCAACCTTGATTCCCATACCAAATTTTTAGTTTTTAGCCCTAATCTTCACTTAATACCAAATGTTACCATTTTAGAAGTTTGGTTCCTTTTCGTAACCTTAAAGTTCGAATTTCCAAAAAACCTTTTGAAAATCTATCCTGGACTCCATTAGTGACTCTCATTCCAAATTTCTTAGGGTTGGAATTTTAATTCGTAAGAAACGGACTAGATTTTACCATCCTTTACTAGGAATACTTGGAACTTGAAACATTTCTAATTCTTTACCAAAAAAATTCTTAGTGTTTTTCAACTCAAAATTAATTGCTTTTTTTTTAATTTCTCTTTGCAGCCTGTAATGGAAGACGAAGTTGAAACCACAATACAGACAAATGGTCATTTGAAAAATGGCCATTACAAGAACGGTTATGCCAACGGCGGTGGCGATCACATACTCAAGGAAGGTGTTATCTCATCTAACGAAGCTATTCTTAATTCAGATACCAGTAGCTCTAGTCTTCACCAGAGAAAAGTCAAATAAGATAGAACAACAAGAAACACACACACATACACACAACACAACCACTCGATTTAAGCCTATTAAAATATTTAAATTAATTTTACATAGTTTTTAGCAACAAATTATATACAAAACACAAGAAAAATAAGAAAGAAAGAAATTAAAAACAAAACAAAAACAAATGGAATGAAGAAAACTATAAATTATATATTATATAATTTCTTATTTATATAAAAAACATAAAACAAAAAGAAAGAAAAAAAAAAACAATCAATCATATTTAAGTGTGTAAAAACAAAAAAACCATCCACCACCACATGCAACACAATACCTACCTACCTACCAACACATTTATTATTGTTAAGGGTATTTGAAGATGAGAATGAGAAACTACCACTACTCTCTCTTTGTATCTCTCTCTCTGGAGCAGCATTACTAAACTCTACTTTACAATCCTTAAAGAACAGCAATCAAAACGAAACATTTAACAATCATCATTGAAACCCCATATAAACATCCATCTACCTACCCACCACTCATCGACCTCTCCTCCCCCCGACCGCCTTCTCTTATTATCATTTAATGTCTTTGTCTTTTTGTAAATTATTATAAGCTAAAGAAACCAACCCCTCCCACAATATTCTCCTCCTTTTGCTAGAACAAAGAAAATACAAAAAAAAAAAAAAGGATTAAGCGAACAAACATTGTTTTTTATAATAAGTTTTTGTATACAAACAACAACAACTACAAACTATATTTAAAGAAAATTGTATCTTTTTTCTTTTGTAAATGGTCAAACTAATAATAATTTCTTAATTTCTAAACAAAAAATTGCTAACAACAAGAAAATAAATAAATAAATGACAAGATTTTATAAAATCTTTATAAATTTTATAAAAACCAAAAAAAAAAAAAAAAACAAAACAAAATCAAGTTGTATAATGATGCTTAAATGTTGTATTTAGTATGTATTATTGTTAGTCTCTCATCGTTAGTTATATCGTTTGCAAACGGTTGCCTTTTTTAAGTTCAAAAAAAAATTAATATTAATTGTTAATTAGAAACACACACATAGGTAATGATGTATACAATGTAGTCGGTGTGTTCTTGTGTGCACATACACATCACATTCGAATTTAGCTAGGATGTGAACATGTTTCAATTCACAGAAAAAATAACAAGCAGGCTGTATATGTTTTAGCTTTTTCCATTTTTTTCAATTTCTATGTTCTGTTAAACAATTTTTAATTTATAAAGAAAGGAAAGTTTTATTTTTTATGACGGGATGTTGCCTGTCGGTACACTAAATAAAAATGGACCTTTTTAGACCATAGGGCGGTGTTATTGTCGAAGTTATAATTTTATTGCTCCACAATGACAGGCTAAAGATTTCTAAATCAATTGAAACGACTTACAGGTTTTTAATTGATCTAATTTCGGGATATATTCAACAGATTACGGATAAAGAGATGGCATTACCTAAATTTACACCAATTTTTTTAACTTAATATTTAATATTTTTTAATATTCGATGACTGTATTATTTGAAATCTAGACCTGAATTTAGTACATTTCGATAAGGCAACCTGAGACCACTTTTCCTCTTTGATAATCGATCATCCATTAAAGTTCACCTTCTAATGACATGTATGTAATAAAAATGCATCGTCACAGTCTTTCATACATATGAAATATATGCATGACCAAATCCAGTTAAAAAATCGTCATAAGATTGTCGTTATAAATTGAAAATGAACAAATCTTTCTACAATAAAAGAGTTGAGATTTTTTTCACAAATTTTGCCGTCGAATATTTTTTGTAAGAGCTTTTGATTTTTTAGAGTTCTGTTTTAAAAATGAAGTAGAACCATAGATTAGTTTGTTTCAGAAATACGGAATGTGATAAAAGCCGATTAGATTGTGAAATTATGTAAAGTTTAGTAGTCCTTTGATGAGAAACGTATATTTCTAATAAAATTATATTTAAAAAATTCAATGGCAGTTTTCATGAAAGTCGTTGTCACAATAAGATATAACAAATCGAATTATGCCAAGAAGGGTCAAAATTGTTTCCATAACTTACCCGCTAGTTTTCTTTAAGTTCACCCAACGTGAGCTGGTGAGATGGCTTCTTTATCCTTCCAAAGAAGATTTGTTTTTCTTTCTTAAGGAGAATTTTCGCCACCAAGAGATGGTATTTAGGTTACTTTGCAAATTCCAATTGTTTGTTTTAGGGCATAAATGTATTTTTGCATTTATCAAATCCTTGGTCGAAGGGCTTTAAGGTTATTTAGATAATGAATCGTTTTTTTTGACTTGCCTGCATTAAGATTTTAGTGCCGACGTGTCCCCTTTTTCGAATTCCATTTTCGACGACTTGCATAGGTGTCATATCTAGGTAATTGCCAGTAAGGGTCAGACTGTTCATTGGTTCCTCAAAGCCCCCCACATCCAAAATAGTGAGGATTTTCTTACTTTGCACATCGGTGAGCTGAAACGTTCTGTTACATTTTCAACGGAATTGCCTAGAATATTTAATTTTAGTAAGCAATGGTACACTAAAGGTATGGTAGAGCTACCAGCTAATTACAATATTTTTCTGAATGCGTTTGACTTCTGGCGAATTTGTATCTGTATTTTCTGCTTTAAAATGTTCACAAAAATAATTGGAAGAAACGCAATGGAATTGAAATAAAATTCAGGCATTTTATTCAGGCAATGCCGGTCGCATTTATTGCCCGATCGAGATGACATTTTTCAAACATAATTTATTTGGCCCAAGGACGAACCCTATTGAAATGGTTAATCGGTTAAAATTTAGGTATGGCTGCCATATATATTTTCAACTGATTTCGGGTTAATTGTGCACCAAATGGCCAATATCAGTCCAAATGTCCTGAATTTTGGCACATCCGACGGAGTTCAGTCAAGAAGCAAGTGCATCAAATTCGGTGGAAATCGGTTTAGTTATAGCTATAGCTAACATATATATGTTTCACCTGGTTTGGGGTTTTAGGTCCCTCACATGTAAAATATGGACTCCCCAACAATGATCTTTGGTACCAGATATCAGAAACAGCTCAGAAATAAGTGCCTAAAATTTTGTCAAGATCGTTTCAGATTTGGATATAGCTCCCATATACATCTTTATTCGATTTCAGGTTTATTGTGCACCAAATGGCTAATATAAACCCAAATGGACTGAATTTTGGTACTTAAGACGAAATATATGTAATATCAGCTCAAATTGGATTCCATTTGGTGAAACTCCGGTCCGGTATATCTATTGCTCCAATAAATATTTTTTTATATAATTCTTATCGAAGTCCTATCATGCACTATACAGCAATATTATTTGGTACTAGAGGGACAAAATTTATTGAAAATCGATTCAGAGTTGGATATAGTTCCCAAATTGTGACAACTCTAAAGCCATGATACGCATTCAAATAAGGTTCATAGTTGGTATGATCTACTTCACATAAATACCCAATATAAAGTTTTTTTTTTTTGTTACGGGAGCTCTACTTAATATGGCCCGCCCGACTTATATATATATATATGAAAAAACAATTCTTTGAAAAAGAAAAATAAATTAAAAAAAAAAAACACATGTTGAATTGTGGCTATATCCGAAAAAAGGACCTCATCTGTGAAAATGGTCTTCCACCATAATATAATCAATTATGAATTCTGAATATCAAATAGAAGGAGATATTTGTGTCATTTTGAAAATAAGAACTCTCCTCCGCTTAAATTTAGTTCCCCACCCTTGGTCTATACATGGTCGGCCAGTGGCCTTACTCGACAATTAAGACAGAATTGTGATTTGAAATTCAAAGAGAGGTAAATCACAATTGTGCAAAAATTACTAATGCCATGTTTACGTTAGAACTTCTTGCAGGGTTAACCTACTTCAACATAATTTTTTTTGAAGTATTAGTAAGGGGGTCCAGTGGGTTAACTCATTTATATTAAACGTTCTGTAAGATTATTTTCAAATTCAACTACTATGTTTATGGTCAAGGCCTATTGTATAGGCCTTGTTCCCATCCAATTATGCTATTCATTTTGAAAGAACAATTTGTTGTTTTGAAGATAACACCAAGAAGGCATTTAATATAGGGTTTGATGGGTTGTTTTATATAAAACTAAAATTAACATAACTGGGATCATTAAGACTCTCTTAATAACAAAAATACAAAGCCTCGTTATGGCGCTGTGTAGATTTACGCACGAAATTTCATTTCATAAACATGTCAGAACCAAAAAAGGTTAAATGTCAGCGATTGACTTGAATTTCCGTAAAGGCCATAAATGCCACTTGTGTGATCAAGTTCTATTCTTTTATTTTGTCACCTTTATTACAGCGCAAATATAACCGGTCTTTTTCGAATAAGTAATTTTAATAAAATCAGCCTAGATTTGAATGGGAAAACCCACGTTTTTTTATTTATTATTTTTTTTGTTAACCAAATATAGGCTCTTCTATTTGTTTCAGAACGAAATTTAAACTTGTTTTTCAATTTTTTTAAAGAACATGCATATTTGGTGGATATGATTTGAAATTATATTTTTATGAAGAATAATTTATTAGAACTCGTAAAATGGCAAAACATAAAATTCTGGAAAAATACAAATCAAGGTCAAGGTCTTTTTCTTTTGGGAAGTTATTTTAATTATTTACATTGTAAATATCTGCAAGCTGATTACCGATTATTGAACAAAAAAAAAAAAACATGAAATGGGTGTTTTTGAAAACATAACAATGTTGTTAAGAAGTTACAGAATAGGGCCCCTAAAATATGATACGATATTTGTCCATGTTTTTTTTTAAGTTGAGAATTGAGGCAATATGAAATAAGTACGTAATGGAAAGTGGAGAACATTTTTAGTATACGGTAGACCATGGCTAGAATGGTCATTTTTATACCCTACACCACATAGTGGTAAGGGTATTATGTCTTTGTGCATTTGTTTGTAACATGAAGGAGGAAGCGAGATAGAGCCATAGTTCCTTTTGATGATCTCCATAGAATCACTTTCTGAGTTGAATTATGCATGTCAGTCCGTCCGTCTGTCCATGTATTCTTGTGAACAAAGTGCAGGTCGCATTTATTATCCGATTGAGATGAAATTTTGCACAAATCATTTGTTTGGCCCAAGGACGAACCCTATTGAAATTGAAGATAATCGGTAAAAATTTAGATATTGCTCCTATATGTATCTTCGTCCGATTTGCCTTTTATTGTGCACCAAACGTGTAATATCAGCCCGAATAGTATGGAATTTTGCACATAAAACCAAATTAGGCCTGAAAATAAGTATGCCAAATTTGATTGAAATCGGTTCAGATATAGCTATAGCTCCCATATATATTTTGTTCATCAGATTTGCTATTTTTGTCCTCCGCAGTCGTAATATGCACTCTGTAGCAACAATATTTGATGAAATATATCAAATGCAGCTCAGAAATACTTTTGCTAAATTTTATCAAGATCGGTTCAGATTTGGATATAGCTCCCATATATAACTTCGTCCGATTTACTTTTTATTGTCCACCAAACGTCTAATATTTGCCCAAATGGATGAAATTTGGCACTTACTACCGAATTGAGTCTAGAAGCTAGTATGCCAAATTTGGTGAAGATCGGTTCAGATATAGCTATAGCTCCAATATATTGTTCATCCGATTTCTTGTATTTGTTACCCACAGTCGTAATATGCACTCCGTAATAACGATATTCAGGGAAATATATCAAATACAGCTCAGAAATATTTTTTCCAAAATTTACCGAGATGAGTTCAGATTTGTATATAGCTCCCACATATATCTTTATCTGATTTCAAATTAATTTTGCACCGAATGGGCAAAACAAGTCCGAATTTAAAAGATACAAATGCTTCGGCATATTTTGATTTTAGAACTTTAAATTATAATTATAATCATAGCGTGTATGATTAAATTCTCCCATAAAAAACTTTTAATTGTTATGTGGAGCTCTACAAAATTAGCAAAGTGGTGTAGGGTATCAAAAAGTCGGGCCCAAATATATTTTTTTTTAATTTTGCTGTACAGTTGAGGTTTAGAAACACAAATAATTTTGGGTTTTCCAACATCAAGTGCAGAGAAAAGTTCTAAAAAATTCAAAAACAAAAAAAATCTTTGTATACAGAATATTCAAATAGACAACAATGAAAAAGTGAACCGCCGAGTCTAAAAAGGTCCAATACCATCTAAACTATTTAAATAAATAACGCAGTAACTATAAACCACCTAAACTTGTTTTGATACTAAAAAGAAAAATGAATAAATAAATGCTTCTTTTTCTAAAATCTTTATAAAATTGTTATAAATTCGTTTGTTTTTATTTATTGTTATGTTTAAATTAAAAACTATATTTTTTACATACAATCATACAAACGTATGTGTACAATCGTTTTTTAATATAAGCAACAACAAAAATACATACACTTTTTGATACATAATTATATTAAAATACAAAAACAAAAAAATACAACAACAAACGGACCAGGATTATTTGTATTTGAAAATTAGCATAGACGAGACAGTCATTTGTTTGTAGCTAAACTAAAAAAAAAAAAAAAAACAAAAACACAATAGAAAACATTAAAATTTAAGACAAATTTTATAATAAAATAATAATAAAAAACCCACAACTCTAATAAATTGTTCGCTAATAAAATTAAATGAAATTCTTTTTATAACAAATTGCGTATTAAAAATATAGTAAAATATGACTCTAATAGTAGACAGTTTGACTGTTTGCTATCAAAAGTCCACACTTTGAAAATACATTTTCCTATATAGCCGCTTTAAAGAACAAAATAAAAAAAAATAATTTTAAAAACAATTGTTTTGATTTCGAAATCAAATCAGATAAAATCAGAGCATTTATTTAAGAAGAAAAAAAAGAAAAGCTATGTCTAAAACAATATGAAAATGAAATAAAGAGAAAACTAAACAAGAACACTATATAACATGTATTTTTATTGGGAATTTTATTAAATTCTTGATTCAATGTTTTCGTTTAAGAGCTAAAAAGGGTTTTTGTAACACAATACCAATGACATGATTTTTGCTGGTTACTTTTTATGGAAATGAATAGTTTAATACTTAATTATTAATTTTAATTTAATTGTTTTTAAATGTTTGGCAAATATCGTTTTTCTAATATTTGAATGTGAAATGGGTACAATTTTTAATATTTTCTATTATTAATAATTTCAATTTTATTATTAACATTTTAAATTTTAGTTACAGAAGAAAAGAAAATTAAGTGGGTCGGAAATAAATGTCAGAAATTTATATTGGATTTATTTTATAAATTCAAAATAAAACTCGAATGAGAAGTATGAAGGTTTGAGAAGGAGTAGTGGCAAAGACATAGAAGTATAAAGATGGGACAAGACAGAGTCAAAATATTGTCACCAGGTGTAAATACCTCTGTTGTTACGATATCATAACAACATAATCACCAATGTTAAGTTATTTCAACAGCAAATGCAATTTTCAATTAAGTGAAAACGTCAAAGGAATTCAATTTTGACTCCAAATTTTTGGTTTACAGAAAATGTTATTCTTAAAATTGCTGTGTAAATATGATTTTTATTCTAGCATGTCACTGTTGTGAGCAGTGCCTCTATATATTTTTCACATTATCTATTTTTCCACTATGCATTTTATCCAGGCTTTACCATTTGAGGTCTTTGGTAGTTTGATAAATTCTTTCGAAAAACAGTCATTCCAGTACAAAATCAAATGTAAAAACAGAAACATAAATCCAACGTTCAATGTTAGACAATGTAACAGCACACGTCGTCAATAAAGTATTACTGTGCCACTGAAAAAAATTACAATTACATTGGTTTTTGGGAAAACTATTTTCAATGCTATGTTTAGTCAAAAGTAGAGCATACTTTTAGGCGAAGTTGAGTATTGCACAGTATTTGGTAAATGATGTTATTACAAGTTTAATTTATATCTTCACATAAGTAAGTCTATACATCATTTTGGTGAGAATTCTCCACAAATAAAGTTATTCGTGATGGCATTAAAGTGTGATAGTTTGATTTCTTTATATTTGGCTGGAAAACCAAAAATGACTATCTCGTACCATCGCTCATTACCGTGATACTGGTAGCATAGCCCGACGTCAAGGAAGTGGACGGAAGAAAACAGCAACATCAGCAGAAATGGTTCGAAAAGTAAAGAAGCGACTTGATCGAAACCTGCGTCGCAGTGTCTGAAAAATGGCTCGTGAGCTGAACATATCGCAATATTCCATTCGGCAAATATTGAAAAATGAACTCTGGGCAAAGCCATTGAAATTTCAAAAAGTGCAAGAACTTGCACCGCAACAAAAGAAAATAGACTCAAAAGAGGTAAAGAGTTGCTTCGCATGGCCGAAAGTGGTGAACTGCCGAATTTGCTTTTCTCCGATGAGAAAACATTCGTTGACCAGCAGTTTGTAAACAAACAAAATGATCGTGTTTACTTGCCAAAGAGGTCAG
Source organism: Musca domestica (assembly GCF_030504385.1). Taxonomy (NCBI): domain Eukaryota; kingdom Metazoa; phylum Arthropoda; class Insecta; order Diptera; family Muscidae; genus Musca; species Musca domestica. The sequence continues at coordinate 2,021,277 of NW_026712406.1, read as the reverse complement.
CTGAAAATGTGTAAGATTGGCCACCAGAACTTAAGCGCCGGCCATGGTGATAATGTGGGCCGCCTTAACAGCCGATGGTTGCTTTCCGCTCGTGACATCAGAATAAATGCCGAATACTATCGCGAAAATATTCTGGAGGGTGTATTAAAGCCTTGGGCACGCAAACAATTTGGCCGCAGACATTGGACATTCCAACAGGACTCAGTACCAACGCACTCAGCACGCGCCACCCAAAAATGGTTACAAAATGAGGTTCCTCGCTTCATTTACAGCGCACAATGGTCAACAAAATCTCCGGATACCAATCCGTTGGACTATTGTGTCTGGAGTATTTTGGACAGCAAGGTTGGCACTAAAAAATACCAAAGTGTCGATCACCTCAAAATTATGGCGTTTGACTTTGTTAGAGTTTTTTTATCTTACCCTGTAATTATACCCTCAGCCATATGAAGGTATATATCATTTGATACGCCCATTTGTCCGTCTGTGAAAATCACTCTAGCTTCCGAACGAAATGAAGTAGGTTGACAGAATTTTACTCAAATGTATATTATGTCTGCAGTTTTTTTGGTGGTTGATATAGGTCCACGTTGTGGTATTGCCCCCATATAATGGCACCTGCCTTTTTTCGGTATTTTGTTTATTTAAACGACATTATTCACTGGAAATGTTTCAAATTTGGTATTTGAAGTTCATAATGGATACTAGAGCCTAAGACAGAAATTTGTCTGTGCAGGTCTTCGTATAGCCCCCATATAACGGTACCCCCGATATTTTGTATTTTGATGATTTTAGAGGTGGATAACATTGGCCACCTCCTTCGTAAACTTCCCCATAAAAGGCTCAACGCGGTGAATAATAAATGTGGATGCCAAAATTTATTTAAATAAACGGACAGGAGCTGAGGGTATATATCCGTCGGCAAAAATCGTCTGATACTTTTGAACTTGTCTTATACCCAAAAATTCTGAAATGTGAAGGAATATTTTGAGGGATTTTCTGACAAAAAATCACTGGGCCTTGCATCCTGGCAAAAAAAAAACTTATTTTTTCAAAATAAATAATTTTAAGACCAAATATCTTCTGCCTGGGCTCTTAAATAATTTTAACTTATTAAACACAGAATACTCTTGAAGATTCCTACACGAATTGTTATTAGATTGGCCACAATTTTCTATAATCAGATTGTAAGTTGGAATTACGCGTGCATGTTAAGGTCAAATGAATATATACTAATGATAGCGCGACATCTAGGTTTACCAGAGGAATTAAGTGTGCACGAACTTTAAATCGAATAACATTGGGCGCCATTTAAAGTATTTTCAACATTTATCATATTTGGCTTTAAAACTTTAAAATTTGGCAAATTATAATAATAAAAATATAAATTATAATAATAATAAAAAAGTGATTAAATTTCATTTTTTATTTCGGAATCAACCTAGCAAAATTTTATTGGACCAACCACAAATGTTTAATTTTTTGTTATTATTCTCATAACTAAATCCAACGATGAATTGTCCAGAACTTGTTCAAGATATTTTCACATATATTTCCTAGAACAAATGCCCGCATATCTAGCTCCCAATCGATTTATTGCCGTGATTACCGCGCTAGTGGTTGGTGAGTCAACGAATGTCCGGTTTACAGCAGAATTGATGAATAAATAATTTTATGTGGTTGATTTCAATAATGATGCTAATACTTACCTACCTGCCTGGCCTGGCTGGCTGGCTGCTCGCCATAGAATCGAAACGAGAAGAACGAGAAAAATACTTCCTTTCACTCCATTTGCGTCTTAAGTTAGTCAAGTAGTTGGGAATTTAAAATAAGAGCCTCAACGAGGAAATCTACTAAAATGATAACAACGACAAAAACAATAATACGAAACAAACAATAAAACATTAAATAATAAATCGTAATGTAATTTAATGATCATCAGATCAGATCGGTCGGGTCAATGTTCGTTTTCAATATGAACGACTTTATTTTAGTTTTTTTATTCCACAAGAAAAAAAAATGGAGAACAAGAAAGGAGTTTTGCTAAGATGCAGTTCTGGTTTCATGTTTTTTTTTGGCTGGCTGACCTTGGTGGAAAAGTTTGCGTAGAGTAAAGTGAACGGTTGTTGAACAGGTCCTGTTACAGCCATCCAAAGTGACGAATGAATGAAATGAAAAGTTGCCGACCCGCAAAGGTAAACGAACGCTCATGAACGTGACCAAAAGAGGTCATTATGTTGTTTTTTTTTTCGACTTGACGCTTAAGAACTATTTGCGAGCGCATTTTGAAAGGATTGAAACGGAAATTAATTTTGGTATTCTCTTGTCTTGTAATTTTGAGAATTTCCATTGAAATGAAGCTATTGAGATATGCAATTATTGTTGGTTAAGAAAATATGAGTTTTTAGGAGAATAGCTTCGGATAGCACATTATCTTCTGGATAGCTAATAATGATGTCATCTTCCTTCAGAAGGATACGATAAGTACTAAAGAACTACTAAATATGTTTCATAAGTATACCAATCTTACCAATATACTTGGTACAGAAAAATGTCGCAAATAGCATCAAATTTTAGAATAAGTTAGATTTGTTCGATTTATGTTCGAATTATGGCCTTCAAACAGCCAAAGAAATCATCACACGCTGCCCGAAAGTTGCTCGGCCCACACCATCACCCTGGCCGGCGCTTGAATTCTGGTGGCCAACGGAAGGGGTGCATTTTCAGCTAATCTCTTTGGCAAGTAAACACGATCATTTTGTTTGTTTACAAACTGCTGGACAACGAATGTTTTCTCATCGCCAGTTCACCACTTTCGGCCAAGCGAAGCAACTCTTTAGCTCTTTTGAGTCTATTTTTTTTCTGTTGCGGTGTAAGTTCTTGCACTTTTTGGAATTTCAATGGCTTTACCCCGAGTTCATTTTCAATATTTGCCGAATGGAATATTGCGATATTTTCAGCTCACGAGCCATTTTTCGGTCTCTGCGATGCTTGGGTTTCGATCAAGTCGCTTCTTCACTTTTCGAACCATTTCTGTTGTTGTTGCTGTTTTCTTCCGTCCACTTCCTTGATGTCGGTCCATGCTTCCAGTATCACGGTACGAGACACAAAAGATTTATTCACATTTAAATGCTGGAGTGCTCTACAGATAGCCACTTGTGGGTTTCCAGCCAAATATAAAGAAATCACACTATCAAACTTGAATTCCATCACGAATAATTTTTTTTTCTGAAAAATTCTCACCAGAACGTTTTTGTATATGCCCCCGTTTTCGGATGTGCCTATTTGTAGTTCTAGGTCCACGTTTTCCTATTTATCCATATTTTGCCATAATGAAGCCAAAAGCTAAAACTGTATAATTTGATCCCTTAAATGCAGTTCATAGTACTTTTTAGTACGAATATTTAAAAACGTGACTTGTCTCTGTCCTCTCTGTCTAGTCCTGGTTCTATTCAATTCCAAATTTCTAATCCTCGTAAAAGTGGGAACAACTCTAGTTTAGTAAAAACTCTTGGATTAAAAAAAAAATTCACAGGTATGTATTTGTTCCCTGATTCCGGAAAAAAATTTTTTTCTTGGAGGACCGAATATTTCACCCGAAAGTCCGGGTCGAAGACCTAGGTTAGACCCGGATTAAATAAACACACTTGAAAAAAGTTTCAAATTTAGAAAAACTTTAGTTCGCGTAGCCGATGTTGGACATACCAAGATTAGAAAATATAAAAATCCAGTCGAATTATCAAATTTAGAAAAAACTAGTAGAAAAACTGCTAAATTGGGTCGAGCCGAACTTTTTATACCCTCCAGCGTTCGGAAAATAATAATTTTGAAAAATTTCCAAATAAAAATTCGTCGAAAAATACCGCTCAAATTAAAACCTTTATATGGGGCTATACGAAGACGTGGTGATGTAAGTAATAGGCTGTAGATGAACTTCAAATACGAAATTTTACGCAATTCCAGTGAGAAATGTCGCAAAAATCCTGGAAATACCGAATATCTCGGGGTAGCGTTAAAGCAATTCCATTGAAAAATGTAGCTAAAATCATCAAAATACCCAATATCGGGGGGGGGGGGGGGGGGCACCATTGTATGGGGGCCATACGATATCGTGGAATTATATATATAATTCTCTTTCAGGGCTAAAATACTCGCAGAGGACTCCTTGTGTAGAATTTCAGACAAGTCCATTAAAAAATGCGGCTAAAAGCATTAAAATACCGAATATTGGGATGTATTGTCATATGCGGGACGCAATTGCGGTGATATACGATATCGTGGACCTATATAGACAATTCTTTTGCAGCGAGTAAAGTGGTCACGAATAACTCCATGTGTAGAATGTCAGACAATTCCATTGAAAAATGTGGTTAAAATCATCAAAATACCGAATATCGGTTGTATATAAGGGCTATACGATATCGTGGACCGATATAGCCCATATTCGAACTTGACCTGTCTGAAGACAAAAGACAGATCGGTGCAATATTTTAGCTTCATATCTTTACACGTTTTGACTCTAGCGTGATTAGAACAGACGGACGGGCGGACAAGGCTAAATCCTCTGTTACGCCGATCAAAAATATATATCTAAAATTATTATTTCGATGAGTTACAAACGGAATAACGAACTTAATATTCCCTTCATACAATGTATGGTGAAGGGTATAAAAATTAGATCACGGAGCCGGTGTTGGACATACCCAGAAGTGATAAACTCATGCCCAGGCCAAATGGCAGCTAAGTAAAAAATAATTATTTTTAGAAAAACTTTGAACTGAGTCGGATCGACCAGATTCAAAGATATAGTACAATATTGGAAAGGTGTGGGTTATCATTTGGTATATATTTTTTAGACTTCCATAATTGGCCCTTTTTCAAACCCCATAATGTAACCACTTGTTGGATAATTTTCGTTAGCTTTCAAATAATACCTATTGTCAAATATCCGGGGCTGGACCCTAAAAAGCAGGGTATATATATCCAACTCTGAAAAAAAAAAAAACAAATAAATTCGAGAGTTTTTACTAAAATAGAGTTAAACCTAAAGATGCAAGATAATGTTGGGTTTTCGAAAGTAGGAAAGGCATTAATGTGTTCAAATTATATCATTAACTTTAAACGACTGAGAGATGCTAGAGCTTTTTTTTGAAACGTAGTTCTTTGTATGATAAACAAAAAGGCGTAGAGAAATATTTTTTGGAAATTCGTACTAGAAGGGTACATCAATTACCAAAAATGTACTAAATATGGTACCATTTTCTATTGGACAAATAGGATTTAAATAAATTTAAATATATAGTGAACGAACAGTACGAAAGTAGATAAACACTAGTAATATTTGATATATCGTAGGTAAAGTGCTGTAATTTTACATTTTGGTATAAGAATTATTTTCAGTCTACGGAATTTTGATAAGGTTAAATTGGCATCATAACGTATACGAAAAGTTGTAAATGGTACTAAGTTATGCATATTGTGTAGGATTAAAGGAGCAAAGGTTAATTTTCATATTAGAGCCCACTAAACAAACCTTAAAAAAATATTTACTATATAGGGCTAAATTATAATAGGGTAAATATAACCCATGTTTTTATAATATGGAATAGATAAATGCTTAAACCCGTATCAATGTCTAGTTTTTAACTAATGCAAATCTTGACATTATTTTAGTACCCATAATGTTAAGACTTTTTTCCACTATTGGCTCTATATGACTCCACAACCATGTTTGAGTAAATTTATTCTTATCCTTCCCTGAATGTATACAAGATCATCAAAGTCATTCAGATACTAAGCGCCTTTGTCAATTATCATTACATGTATAATGTTTTAAACTTCGCTATGATAGACAATGCCAAAACCGGAAAATATCCAAGACCATCATCAGAAATATTCCCCACTGTCTGTCTATTGACGATAGATATTTGTTTACAAAGTGCAAGCGATCCAAGTGCAATGGCTTATTTATTTCGCGTAAGGGCAGTTGCTTGGTCAACAAACGAATAACAAATACGGCGCGTGACATCCGAAATACAGAAAAAGCTAAAAAAAACGAAAATGAAAATGAAAGCAAACAAAAGAAAAAAACTTTAAAAGGCAATTCCATTAGCATTAAGTGACACTTAGGGCACAGTGTGAATGCATGCGGATAGATACTTGGGTATTCAATGTTATGAATATCTAAAATTATTGCAATTTGTTTTTTTTTTTTTTAAATGAAGATTTAATTCCATGAGTTTCAAACTAATTTTAAGTATTGGAAGTACATGTTGAAGGAAGAAACTCTTTATACATCTGAATGAAGTTATGACTAGAGTTAAGTGAAGAAGCTGGGTTCTTAGATATATGTTGTTAAGAGTAACTTCAAATACTAATTTATACTCAAATCGATTGAATATATGGCCCAAACCCTTGCAATAATTGAAATCAGGAGGTATAATTATATAACTGCTGTACCAAAAGGTGAACCAATATTGTTAATTTCTTTTGTAAATATCGTTTTTACATAATAAGAACTTAAAATGCCAAAATTTGGCGAAATTAAATGAGCCCACAATCCGCCTAAAACAAAATTTTATGTCGCAAAAAGTCAAGAAGAATAGATCAACAAAAATTAATGAATATTTTCGATTTTTTGGGAACATAAAAAAAAAACTTTGGTTTTTTGATTTACTGTGGAAATAGAGATTTTTTTCTTTGGTAGACTTATTTTTGTTTTTGAAGTCATCCTTCTAAAATGATGCTTTGTAGGAGATTTTTGCACAAACTCACCCTAAAATCATGGCCAATATATAAAAATTACTTGAAATACTATCCTCATAAGGAAGCTATTCCAAAAAGTAGACCAATATGATCCATTTTCTGTACTAATGGCTCTGAATGTAATCCAAGTATCTCCATCAACTTTAAAAGCTCAACCCTAAATATTGTGAAATATATCATAAACCATAGAGGTTTGGTCTAAGAACCCGAAACTCCCTTGAGGTATTTTGACCTTAAAACTAGAACTATCAAGTCCACTTGGTATTTTCTACAGCCCAGACTGGCTATTGTACAGCGACATTATAAGAAAATTTGGGAATTGGGAAAAGAAAAGAATTGAACAAGGAGTTTTATTAACAAAAATGTATGTTATTTTTATGGTACATATTAAGTATACAAATTTCTTTTGTTCGAAAACTCATAATCAAATTTGATGTAGAATAATTTGTACTTTGACACTTTACTCAAAAAATGAAGCATAAAGGGCTTGGATTGAAAACATGTTTAATTGACAGTAAAAAAGGAAAAACATAATTTTCACTTTTAGCACATACATTTTGAATGTAATTTTCGTGAAATCTATTATACCTAGATAAATGGTTTCTTCAGCAATTTTTAGTAAAATTTTGTGTAGAATATTTCTTCTTTTGACACCTTCTGCCTAAAACGAACTTTTATGTTACTTTCAGATATCAAATCGTGAAAAATTTAGAGGAAAAATTAATCAAAAAATTATGGAATATTTTTGCGTTATTTTTTTTTTTTTTTTGTAACATTGATACAAATATTTTTTTGACATGCATTGGAAATATAGATTTCTTTCCATTGGTGACTTATAGTAAACTTTGATGAAGCATATTTTTGTCTTTGACGTCATTCCAAAAAATGAAAAATAAAGGGAGATTTTGACTCGATAAATTCCATATTCATCTCAGATTTCTGGTTAAGGGAAATATTTAGATATAACAAGTTCTAAAGAATTATTTCGCATGTTATGACAGATATAAGTATTGGAAGTTGTGACCCTTTGTGGGCGAGGTACCAGAAGACGTTTCCAGGGGTGTTTGTATGTGTGACATTTGAACGTTTTATTTTTCAAAATCTTGAAATCTATGTGGACGACGTGCCAGTAGAAATGAGCGGATCTGTACCATTTTTATGACTGAGCTTTTGTTGATGAAAATATTGAGATGTACCAAGTCTGATTGTACCCGGAGTATAATTTCGCATTTTTTGAGCTTCATGAATATTCAAAATGTTCAACCTTTGTGGGGGAGGTACCAGAAGGAGTGGTTCGATACATATCATCTTCACACCAGACCTCGGGTTAATACAAATATTAAGATGTGTAATTTGAAGAGAACCGGATGCTTATGTCGGAGTTTATTATCGTTTTGGTTATTCTAAACTTTTACCCTTTGTAGGGGAGGTACCAGAAGACATGGTCCGATCTCTACCATCTTTATAACAGATCTTGTGTTAATGGAAATCGTGAGCTGTACCAAGTCTTCATGAATATTAAAAATTGTTACCCTTTAAGGGGGAGGTACCAGAAAGAGTGGTCCTATATATTCCATCTTCACACCAAACCTTGGGTTAGTAAAAATATTGTGATCTGTATGATTTAAAGAAAATCGTAATTTTACATCACATTTTATAAGAGTTATAATTATTCAAATTTTGGACCCTTTGTGGGAGAGCACTTGATGGAGTGGACCGAAATTATCCATTTTCACACCTAACTGATGCAAATATTAGGATTCGCAAAGTTAGAGCAAAATCGGATCATTCTTTCTCTTTCTGTGCAGCAAATTATTTGTTTGAAAATTCTGAAATTTTGTGGGGGAGGTACCAGAAACATGGGCCGAAAGTGACCATCTCTGAACTCGATCTAGGTTTGACAATAATATTACGATGTACCAAGATTGGATCAAATCTGATACTCCCTTCGAGAGTTACAGTGCGCGTCAGCCAGACAGACGGACGGACGGACATCGACTCCTATATCGACTCCAAATGTCCTGAAACGGATTTGGTTCAAAAAGAGACCTGGGGTCTTAAACCGTTATTTTGATGAGGCACGTTTTGTCCGTATCAAATGATATATACCCTCTATAGCCATATGACTGAAGGTATAAAAATTAAGGAATATTTTCGATTTTTTGGGAACATTGAATATTTTTCATGGATTCAATGGAAATGGATGTTACTTTGCTTTACAGACCTATAATGACGAATATTTTGCCTTAAAAATTATCCTTCAAAAAATATGCTTTGTAGGAGATTTTTGCACAGTCACACAAAGTACTGCATTAAGCTTAAAATTTGTTTTTTAATATATACGAATTTCTGGTGTTTAGGTAAGATTTAGACTCGTGGCGTCTTCTAGGTCCTATAGTGGAATTTTAAGATAAATAATTTTGTAGAATATCTTGAATTGTAAGATTCCATTAAGGAGAGTTTTTTTTTTAACAATATTTCGAAAACCTAAACGAACCTTTCTTGACACGATTGAGGGTTAAAATTTTTGAGCAAAATATTCCTCGTAGTTTAATCTGTAATATTGCTGAAGACACCATATGCCTTAAATGACGGATTTCCAAAAATATTAATCCGAAAATGTTCAAAAATGTGTGAAGAGGCGGGAACTTACCCCTCCATTTCTGTTACTTTTCGATGTAAGCTAGTTCTACTTCCATAATCTTCTGAATATTCCCTATAATAATTGGAAAAATTGAATTTTGTCGCACAGTGGAAGTAATGTAAGAAAGTTTTTATGGGGGTAATATGTAGACAAATATTCCTGATATTCTCATAATATTTCCAAAGTGTATTAGGTGTTTGGTTAAGTATTGGTATTTTTCCAATCATTTAATTAATTTAATTATTCAGTTAAATACGATTACTTTCATTGCAATCATTAAATTAATAAATGTAAATGTAACTTTCAAGGCCAAGGGTCGTATCCAATTTCATCCGTCTTAATTACAATAAAACAGGTTATCCATTGTTCTTCGTATTTTCTTGCCAATGGGATATTCCACTGTGCAGTTTGTTTGTTTGTTTGTAATTAGTGTCATCGTCATCCGTCAGCTAGCTGGCTGGTTGGCTGACGTTAATAATTTAGAATATTGAATGGGATTGGAGTGGAAAGGAATGGAATGATGGATTTAGTGATGCTGCATTTAGACATCAACAGACGACGATTTGATGAAATGTTTTGTTTTTGTTTTTTTTTTGTGGTTTTTTGTAGCATCATCATCCTCCACCAACAGCATCAAGAAGACAAATAACTCAAAGTTCAATTACTCGTCTTCAAGTGAGGAGTATTTGCGTTTTGAAAATGCTTTGTTTGTTTATTTTAACCGCAGTTTGGAATTTTTGTTTTTATATTTGTTGTGTCCAACAAAAATAAATAAAATATATTGGCAATTAATATTTAATTGAATATTATATTAAATTACATTTAAATCTAAAATAATTAATTAAATTCAGTTTGACGCATTTTTGGTCTTTAATCCGTTGTGAATGACCCAAAAAGTGAAAGTATTCACGTAAATTAAAATCCATTTCATATGACACAGTTCTTACGCCAGATCCTGGGTTCAGTGGGTCAATCACCGTCTAATGGAAATTTTTGGAGAGTACACGAAAATATTTTCAAAAATCGGTTTAAAAATAAATTCCTTAGACATTTAAAAGTTTCCACTCGATAAAAGTTCCTTAACCCTCAGGCGGCTTCCATTTGTATCCATGGTATTTTTTTTTAAATAAAATTATTTACTGCTGGCTTTCTTGAACAGTAAACCCAAATTAGGATAGAAACATTTCACCATGGGGAATGACATTTAACCATGGCAAATGATACTTAACCAAAAAATCGGACACTTGGAATTTACATTTTCAGACCCCAAGAAGTTTATATATTCTTGATTAGCATAAAAGCCGATTCTAAGTCGATTTAGTGATGTCCGTCCATTGAAATCACTCTAGGTTCCGAACGAAATTAATTAGATGGATAAAATTTTACTCATATGTGTTTAAGGTCTGCAGGATTTTTGGTGTTAAAATGAACTATATGTCCACGTTATGGTATAGCCCCAATATAACTCTTCCGCAGATTTAAGGACGTGCTTTTAGTACTTATATGTAAATCAAATATATCATATACCCGCACTTAGCCACCCTCATTCCTACACCCCATTTTAGAATTCCAGCTCTTTACGTTTGAGCAATACTTTCATTAAATTTTAGTACCTTTTAGTGTATAGGAAACATCCTTGCATAAAGCTATACATATAGGTTAAAGTTTTGGTATATACCCCATATAACTCTATCTCCAGATATTCAGTATTTTAACGATTTCTGCCACACATTTCACCTGAATTGTTTCAATTTTGGTATTTGGAGTTTGTAATGGGTACTACCTCCTATGATAGGAAATTCCCTTTACAGATTCACGCTTTCCTGTAGCCCCCCATATACCGGTACCTCCTTATACTCAATATTTTGATGATTATACCCTCAGCCATTTGGCTAGAGGGGGTATATAAATTAATTGATACGGTTAAAAGGTGCCTAGTCGAAATAACCGTTTTAGACCCTAGGTCTCTTTGGACCAAATCCGTTTCAGGACATATGGAGTCGATCTAGCGATGTCCGTCCGTCCGGTTGTCTGTCTGACTGTAGCGCACGATAACTTTCGAAGGGAGTATCCGATTTGATCCAAACTTGGTACATTGTAATATTATTATCTAACTTAGATCGAGTTCCTAAGATTTGCATCAGTGCTACGTCAGGTGCGAAAATAGACAATATCGGTTCACTCCATCAAGTACCTCCCCCACAAAGGGTCAAGATTTTGAATAATTATAACTCTTATAAAATGTGATGTAAGAGTCCGATTGTCTTAATATTACACACATCACAATATTATTTTTTTTAACCCAAAGTCTGGCGTGAAGATAGGTCATATCGGTCCACTCCTTCTAGTACCTGGGTTAACATTTTGAATATTCATGAAGCTCATAAGACACGAAATTAACATCCGATTCCATTCAGACTTGGCACATATTAATATTTTCATAAAAACATGATCTGTTATAAAAATGGAAGAAATCGGACCATTCCTTCTGGTAGCTCCCTCACAAAGGGTCAAAGTTTTTAATAACCAAAAAGATCATAAAATCCGAAATAAGCATCAACTCTTTCTTCATATTGTACACGTCACAATATTTTTGTCAACCCAAGCTCTAATGTAAAATTGATATATATCGGTCCACTCCTTCTGGTACGTCCCCCACAGAGGGTCAAAATATTGAATATCCATTAAGCTTATAAAACGCGAAATTAATATCCGATTGTATTCGGACTTGGTATATTTCAATATTTCTATAAACCCAAGATCTGTTATAAAGATGATAAAGATTGGATTATTCCTTCTGGTACCTCCCCCACGAAGGGGCAAACTTCTGAATAACCAAAACGATTATAAAATCCGAAATAAGCATCCCATTCTCTTCATGTCACAATATTTGTTATTAACACATGCACTGGAGTAAAATTGTGGTATATCGGTCCACTCCTTCTGGTACCTCCGCCACAAAGGGTCAAAATTTTGAATATCCATTAAACTCATAAACCGATTGTATTCAGACTTGGTATATCTCCATATTTCCATCAACACAAGATCTGTTATAAAGATTGTAGGGATCGGATAATTTCTTTTGGTACCTCCCCCACAAAGTGTCAAAATGTTGAATAACCAAAACGATCATATAATCTGAAATAAGCATTCGGTTCCCTTCAAAGTAAACACATCACAATATTTTTATTATCCCAAGGTCTGGCGTGAAGATGAGGTATATCGATCCACTCCTTCTGGTACCTCCCCCATAAAGGGACAAATTTTGACTATCTATGAAGCTCAAAAAATGCAAAAATTATGTTCGATTGCATTTAGACTTGGTTCATCTCAATATTTGCATCAACACAAGATGTCTTATAAATATGGATATTTTCTTCTAGTACCTCCCCCACATAGGGTTCATGAATTTGAAACCCCAAACATTCAAAAAAGCGTAATAAGCATCCAACTCTCTTCAAGTTTCACATACACAAACATTTTTGCTAACACAAGATCTGTTGTGAAGATAATATATATCTGCAAACCCCTTTCAGGTACCTCACCCACAACAAGGGTCACAATTTTCAATACTTTTATCTGTCATATCATACAAAACAAGTTAGTGTTTCTTTACAACTTTCTTTATCCCAATATTTCTCTCAACCAGAAACTTGAGATGAATATAGAATTTATGATTTCGCATAAAATCGGAGGAAAATGTTCGATTTTCTTGCCCATACCAATATTTATACCCTACACCACATAGTGGTCAGGGTATTATGTCTTTGTGCATTTGTTTGTAACAGGCAGAAGGAAACGAGATAGACCCATAGTTCCTTTTGATGATCTGCATAGAATCACATTCTAAGTCGAATTATGCATGTCCGTCCGTCCGTCTGTCCGTCCGTCTGTCCGTCTGTCCATGTATTTTTGTAAACAAAGTACAGGTCGCATTTATTGCCCGATCCAGATGAAATTTTGCACAGATCATTTGTTTGGCCCAAGGACGAACCCTATTGAAATTGGAAATAGTCGGTCAAAATTTAGATATAGCTCCCATATATATCTTCGTCCGATTTACCTTTTATTGTGCACCAAACGTGTAATATCAGCCCGAATTGTATGGAATTTTGCATATACACCCAAATTAGGTCTGAAAACATGTATGCCAAATTTGATCGAAATCGGTTCAGATATAGCTATAGCTCCCATATATATTGTTCATCAGATTTGTTTTTTTGTCCACCGCCGCCGTAATATGCACTCTGCAACAACAATATTTGGGGAAATATATCAAATACAGCTTCGAAATACATTTGTTAAATTTTATCGAGATCGGTTCAGATTTGGATATAGCTCCCATATATAACTTGGTCCGATTTTCCTTTTATTGTGCACCAAATTTCTAATATTTGTCCAAATGAAATGGAATTTGGCACTTACGACCGAATTGAGTCTAGAAGCTAGTATGTCAAATTTGGTGAAGATCGGTTCAAATATAGATATAGCTTCCATATATATTCGTCCGATTTGATATATTTGTTACCCACAACCGTAATATGCACTCCGTAACAACGATATTCAGGCAAATATATCAAATACAGCTCAGAGATATCTTTGCAAAATTTTATCGAGATCGGTTCAGATTTGGATATAGCTCCCATATATATCTTTATCCGATTTCAAATTAATTGTGCACCAAATGGGCAATACAAGTCCGAATTTAAAATATACAAATGCTTCGGCATATTTAGTCCTTTGAACTTTAAATTATAATTATAATCATAGCGTATATGATTGAATTCTCCCATAAAAACTTTTAATTGTTATGTGGATCTCTACTAAATTAGCAAAGTGGTGTAGGGTATCATAAAGTCGGCCCGCCCGATTTTAAGACTTTCCTTACTGGTTTTATCTGTATTAGATGAGGTATGAAAATGAAATACTTCGCGCACACTTTCAACATTTTCTAAAAACCATCACATAACTCATATAAAGTGAAGGAAGCAGTCGATATAATCCAAATCTGGCACGTCACAATTTTATAACATATTTTTTTAAGGTCCGATACGAAATAGACAATATTGGCCCATTCCAACGGAACCTACTCCATAGAGGGTCAACAATTTGAATAATCATAACATAAGTTAAAAAATATTTATATAATCGAACATTGGCTGAGGTATGAGGTATGCATCTGTCAGCACAACCGATTGATATTTTTTAATTTGTTTTAGATTGTTTTCGGATAATATCTCCCGGTTGAAATGGACCATAGTTTTTGTATGAAAAATTCCAATATTCTTACGAATCTCTTAAATCGGAGTTATTGTAAAATAAATAAAATATACCTAACCCTGGTTGGCCTGAAAGACTATGACCTTGCTTACTTGTTAAATTAAAAAATAAATAAATAAATAAATAAATCAATTAAACAATATTTCTATTCGCATTAGTTAATTGTCCCATTCCACAGCTCTTAATTAATACATTAACAGCTGAAAGAGTAACATAACCTTATTACAAGTCTCCATTACATTGTAGCATAACTGGTTTTTGTCTTTTCTTCTTCTTTTTCTTTGGGATGACAGTTGATCAAAATGTTATGCTTCACATATCATTTTCCTTTGACATTCGCAAGAAAACAGGAATAAACATTAAATTAAAAAAAAAAAAACAATAAACTATTCTATTTTAGTTGCTATTTATCGACACCTTCGCCTACCCATTTCCTAGTGTTTTGTGTTTTTGTTTTGCTCCAATCGAAATGTGAATGATGTGAAAAGTGTGTGTGCGGCCGGAAGAGAATTGTGTAAATTTTTTGTAATTGGAAATGCATTAATTAGTGAGTTTGGAAGATAACAAAAACACTAAACATAATTGCAATTAAATACCGCGATTAACTGGATTTATTACCCGTTTCAGTGAAATGGAAATAATTCTATAATTCCAGTTGTTGTTGTGTTGTTAGCTGTGGAAAGTTTTTTTTAAGGTTATGTTGTGTTGCAATGGTTGATCAATTGTGGAGAATTCAAGTGATTAATGGAAGAAGAATGTATATTTAAATGAAAATTTAATTAATTAATTTAATGCAGAATTACATTTTCACATGTAAGTTTTGAAAATAGAAAAATTCTCTTTAACGACAATGCCAAGAATGGAGTATGGTCGAAGGAGAGTAGTAATCAAGAATTCGGATAAAAATATTTAGTAGAGTTTTAATTAACAATTTGTTCATTTTTTAATCAAAACATCACACATCATATTGAATTTTTTGAATTTTAAGTTTTTTTTTCCTTTTTCGGAAAGAATAATAGAAAAATGTTTACCTCTTAATCCAAAAAGTCTTTTATTTTGAAGTTTACCGAGGAGGATATTAGTAAAACCATTACAGAATACACCCACATCCAATTTTTCAGTCAAAAACTATTTCAAACCTCTCCCTATGTAAACCCTAGAAACCAACAGAAACTTCAATATCAAATTTTAGTATTTCAGATATATCGTCTCAACTAATACCAAATTTAATAACATTTAGTACGCAATGCAAAATAATCTACATCTTTCCATTCTAGACACCAACAGTGATCCGAAATTAGTACCATTTAGTACTATTCGAACATTTATATATCTCATTTGGAAACCCAACCCCAGATCTCAACACCAGATACTAATAGCGACTTCAATATCAAATCCAGCTCTATACATTCCCTCAATACCGCAATCAGTACTTTTTGAACAATTATAGTACGCATTTTTAACACCATCTTCATATACCTTAATATGAAATTTCCGGATCTTATCTCTTTAATTTCCCCCACTAAAAAATTCAGTACCATTCATTGCAATTAGGGTACGCATTTTCAAAACCACCCCCATAATTTATCCAGAAAACAACAGTTATCTAAATATCAATTTTCAGAATTTTGCCGCGATCCCTTTATTCAATACTAAATTTAGTCACATTTGGTACATTTCGTACAAAAAAAAAACTCATTTTTGAAACCCCCTTCGTATTTCTATTCCATGCTTCGACAGAGACCTCAATATAAAATTTGGGGATTCCAGCTCTATCCCTTCATCCAAGACCCAATTCAATATAACTTAATACTTTTCGAACAACTTTAGTTCGCATTTTCAAAACTACTACCATATCTCAATTGCAGATGCCAACAGTTATCTTAATATCAAATTTCAGAAATTGGCCTCGATCCGAAATTTAGTACTATTAAGTATTTTTTGTAAAAAAAAGTAAGAAAGCAGCTAAGTTCGGCCGGGCCGAGCTTTTGAATATCCTCCACCACTTCGAAGGAACTTGAAAAATTTCAAAAAAAAGTCCGAAAACTATCACTTAAATAAAAAAAACGTTATATTGTTTCACGAAGACGTGGACCTGCATACGATTTTTTTGTCATAGGCTGTAGTGCCTTTTGCGAACTTCAAATACGAAATTTGTTACAATTACGGTGAATAATGTCACAAAAATCAAGAAAATACGGAGTATCGGGAGGTACCGTCATATTGGGACTACACGAAGACGTGGACCTGCATACCAAATTTTTTTGGCATAAGTTGTAGTATCCATTAAGATCTTTCAATACGAAATTTGAAACGATTCCGGAGGAAAATGTTGCTGAAAATACCGACTATCGGAAGGTACGGTTATATGGGGGCAATACGAAGACGCGGATCTGGATATAAACATTTTTGTCATAGGTTGTAGCACCTATTACGAACCTTTAATACGAAATTCGAAAAAAATCCGGTAAATAATGTCGCTAAAATCATGAAAATACCGAATATAGGGAGTAACCGTTATGTGGTGACTACGGGAAGACGTGGATCTGCGTACCAATTTTTTTGCCATAGGTTTTAGTACCTATTAGGATCTTCCAGTACGAAATTTGGAACGATTCCGGTGAATAACGTTGCTGAAATCATCAAAATACCGAATATCGGTAGGTACCGTTATATGGGGGTATACGAAGACGTGAACCTGCGCACACAATTTTCTGTCTTAGGCTGTAATATCCATTACGAACTACAAATACCGAATTTGTAACAATTACGGTGAGTAATTTCGCTAAATCACCAAAAAAACGAAAATAGGGAGGTACTATTTTATGTGGGCTTTACCAAAACGTGGACCTACATGGCCCATTTCCAATACAAAAAGTCCTGCAGACCTAATGTATATTTCACTTAAATTTTATCGACCTTCTTCATTTCGTTCGGAAGCTAGAGTGATTTCCACTGACGGACGGATATCGCTAAATCGACATAGAATGTTATGCTGATCAATATATACTTTGTGGGGTCTAAAATGTATATTTCGAGGTGTTACAAACGGAATATTACAACCTGTTTCCGCAATGGAATTTTTATTTTCAAATAAAATTTATTTTAAAATATATTCATATTAAATTTGTTAAAAATTATATTAGGGCATTTTTGCGAGGCTGCCAGATTCTTTATCCGAACTTCATTATTTTCAAAAAAAAACATTGACATTAATGAACTCAAAGTTCTGCGAACTTTATACCCAATCGATTACAAAATTTTCCCTTAATAAATAAATCGTTGCCATGGAATTTTCCCCTGGACCGACCCAAACTCACTTTCGCATATGCAAATTAAATTTATGCGGTTAATGCTATTATTAAACTTTCCCTTGGCGTAACATTGTCGATTGAGTTCTGAAAATCGTTATTGTTAATGTGTCTGATTGATGGCGGCTTCGCTTCGATTTTTTTTCAAATTGTTTCGATAAGCGAAATTTTGATTACGCCAATTGATGCTAATACAGTTTTAATTATTCGGTTCTTTATTATCAAAAAATAAATTATTAACAATGTTATTATATTTAATTATTGATTTGAAATTTATGCCATAACTGTTTGATGTGGAAACAAAACCAGTACGGGATTCTGAACTTCGTACCGTGTTCGAAACCAGATTTTAAATTTGTGTGGGGTATTAATATGAAATTGAATAATGAAGTGAAATTTATTATTTTTAATTATACTAAAATTGTGTCGAATTGAATTTGTGTCTCTGGGATGATCATAGATAAATAAATTTATAAATAAGGAGTATGTTCCGCATTGTTAACTTTTGAATGCCGGTAAAAAATTTGACATTTTTTTTTAAGAAACAAAAGACTATATATTTCCTTTGTTACAGAACCTGCAAGAATCTACTAGTTATGCATTTTTTCGGTTTCATAACTCTCAAACTGACTTTTGAACGTTGATTCTCTACCCAAATTTCAATTGTACCATTTTAGAAATTTAGTAAAATTTCAGAATATTTCCTAAATTTAAAGTTAGAATTTCCAATAACCCTTTAGTGCATCTACCCTGCACTTTTCATAGAAGGGCAGAAGGTCTTTTTAGAGGGAACGAGGGGTTATAGAAGACCAAAAGGTCTTCTTATATCTTCTCATAGAAGATCAGAAGTTATCTTCATAGAAGACAAGAAGGTCTTTTTAGAGGAGACCAGAAGGTCTTCTTATAGAATATCAGAAAGTCTTCTTAGAGGAGACCACAAGGTTTTCTCTTGGAAGACCAGAAGGTCTTCACATAGAAGACCAAAAAGACTTCTCATAGAAGACCAACAGGTCTTCTCATAGAAGACCAACAGGTATTCTCATAGAAGATCAACAGGTCTTCTCGTAGAAGACCAACAGGTCTTCTCGTAGAAGACCAACAGGTATTCTCATAGAAGATCAACAGGTCTTCTCGTAGAAGACCAACAGGTCTTCTCGTAGAAGACCAGAAGGTCTTCCCGTATAAGGCCAGAAGGTCTTCTCGTAGAAGACCGGAAGGTCTTATCGTAGAAGACCGGAAGGTCTTCTCATAGAAGACCAGAAGGTCTTCTCGTAGAAGACCGGAAGGTCTTCTCATAGAAGACCAGAAGGTCTCATCATAGTAGACCAGAAGATCTTCTCTTAGGAGACCAGAATTCCAGCTCTATCTTTCCACCAAAATTCCAGTTCGTGCCAAATTAAGTACTATTTAGTACACATAAGTACGAATTCCTAAAGCTTTCCCCAATTCTACACTCGCACAGTAATCCCAATTCGAAATTAAAGGATTCGACCCCTGTTGGTTCGCCCAAATCCAAATTGTACCAAATTTAGTACATTTTAGTGCATATATTTCCAAAACTACCGCAATATCCCAATCGTAAAATCCGACAGTTATTTTATTTTCAATTTTCAGGATAGTAGCTCTATTGGTTCACCTTAATCCAAATTGTACCAAACGTATACCATTTAGTACAGGATTGTAGCTCTACTGATTCACTTTAATCCAAATTGTACCAAACTTAGTACCATTTAGTACGCTTAAGTTCTAATTTTCATATCATAGTGTCCAATAGAAATCTTTTTTCCAAATTTCAGGATTCCATCTCTATTGGTTCTCCAAACATTTAAATTGTACCATTAGTACATATAAGTACGAATTTCCAAAACTACCTACATTCCCCTGTCTTAGAATGCAATAGTAATCTGATTTCAAAATTTCTTAATTCCAGCTCTATCGGTCCATCCAAAACAAAATTGTACCATTTAGTACTTTTCGTTTATATTTCAAAAATTCCACACTAATATTAATTTCAAATTTCAGTATTTTTTTCGGATTGAAAAAATCGGTTACACATTCTTATAACCTTTAATAAAAATATGCAGAAAAATCTTGTCTATTTTCCTTAAAATTCTGTTTGCATAATCCTATTTTTTTGTTTTGATTACCCGAACTCGATGTTGTTCAATATTTCTTCTTCTATACATTTATTATATGCATCACCTATATATATTAATATTATTTCTAGTTTTTTTGATATACGTATCGAATATTAAATTAATTTCTTAATGCTATTTGAAAACATTTCAAGTTCTTATAGGCCTATCCAATTTTATTTCTACGAATATCCAAACCAAAACATTTATTGTTCTTTCCAAGTTACGTTTTCAAAATTCTGTTGGTAATTCCCCTCATAAACGCCATTTATTACCAATGCCAAGTTGATTGTTTTGAAGAAGTTTTCTCATTTAATGTAGGGTGTAAGCCATTATGCCAATACGGTCATTGATCTCTGGGTGGGGAATACCGGCTGAAGTTTTGTTTTAGATGCCGCCAAAGAAGAAGACAAAAAAAAAAAAAACAACCAACTCAAATAATTTACCGATGAGTGTTGTTCACTGACACCGCCTCCAATCAGTTGAAGATCTCTTCATTTATAAGAAACGGTTTATTAGGCTGTTGCGACTTGAAAAACAAATATTAGTTAATTTTCTATGATTTTTATACCCTCAGCCGTATGACTACAGAGTTTAGATACTAGGTCTCTTTGGACCCAATATCGAGTTCGGAGAAGGGCAATATCGGTTCACTCCTTCTGGTTCCTCCCCACAAAAGATCGACATTTTCAAAAAAAAAAAAAAAAAAAAAATACTACAAAGAAAGAGAAAGGATAATCCGATTTTACATATCCTAATATTTGCAACAATGCAAAATCACGTGTAAAAATCGAAAATATCGGTTAACTCCATCATTCACCTCTCACACAAAGGGTCAAACTTTTGAATAATTATAACTCTTCTAAACCGTGATGTATGTCCGATTGTCTTCAAATTACACATATTTTTATTAACTCAAGGTCTGGTGTGAAGATGGAATATATTGGTTCACTCCTTCTGGTACCTCCCCCACAAGGGGTCAACATTTTAAATAACCAAAACGATCATAAAATCCGAAATAAGCATCCGGTTCTCTTCATATTTCACACAAATTTTGAGTATCCATGAAGCTCACAAAATGCGAAATTAACATCTGATTTCTTTCAGATTTGGTACATCTCAATATTTCCACCAACATAAAACATTATAAAGTTGGAAGAGATCGAACCATTCCTTCTGGTACCTCCCCCACAAAGGGTCAACGTTTTGAATAACCAAAACGATCATAAAATCGAAAATAAGCATCCGACTCTCTTCAAAATCCACTCAAAGAATATTTTTATTAACCCACGCTCTGATATAAAGATCGAACATATCGGCCCACTCCTTTTGGTATCTCCCCCACAATGGGTCAAAAAACGCGAAGCTCATAAAACGCGAATTAAAGATGGTATAAATCGGACCATTCCTTCTGGTAACTCGCCCACAAAGGGTCCAAATGTTGAATAACCAAAACGATCATAAAATCCGAAATAAGCATCCGGTCCTCTTTAAATTACACATATCACAATAGGGTCAACATTTTGAGTATCCATGAAGCTCAAAACGCGAAATTAATATCCGATTCCTTTCAGACTTGGTACATCTCACTATTTTTATCGAAAGAAGATATATTATAAAGATGGTAGACTTCGCACCATTTCTTCCGGTACCTCCCCTACATAAGTTTTAAGATTCTGAAAAACGAAAAACTCAAAGAAAGCTATGTAAGCATCCAACTCTCTTCAAATTGCATACATACAAACATTTTTGATAATACTTTTGAGGTGAACATACATATCTGCGAACCCCTTCTGGTACCTTACCCAAAAAGTGTCACAATTTTTTTTTTTTTTCATTTATCTGTCATAATTTGCGAAACAAATCAGCGATCCTTTACAATTTGCTATATCTAAATATTTCTCTCATCCTGGAACCTGAGATGAATATGAAATTTATCGGAATTTTTGATTTCGCATAAAATTGGATATAAATGATGGATTTTCTTGTAATTTTACCCATACTAACATTTTTATCTGTAGTGGATGGAGTATGAAAATGGAATACTTCGATCGACTATATCTGTTACCTCATTCATGTTTCCAAATTTTCTAAAAATTATCGCGTATCTCATATAAAGTGAAGGAAGTAACCAATATGGTCCAAACCTGGCATATCGCAATATTTACATCATATTTTTTTAGGTCCGATTTGAAATAGACAATATTGGCCCACCCCTTCGGAATCTACTCCATAGAGGTTCAACAATTTGAATAATAATAACACAATTTTAAAATATATATGTCGGCAAAATCGACTGATACTTTTTAACTGGTTTTTATACATTTTATTGGGTTAAAAAATTCACAAATAAATGCTAAATATAAATTTCAATTTCCGCATACGAAGTGGGGGGCACTTGCTGTAATATTATAAAATGCAAAGAAGTTTTTTTTTAAGTTTTGTCAATTTCTTTTTTTAATTTATACAATTTTCATATGGTATACATCGGGCGCCAAGTTGAGCAATGGCGATCCACACCTTTTGTTATTTCCTCCCCCACGAAATTTTGACAACATATGATTTCTTGGAATAAAATTAAATCTATCTTATCTCACCCCAACCTATGGTTACGTCTACAAAAACATATGCCTAGGGGAACTTTTCTTCTGTCTCGCAGTGGAGTGTGTGTGATGAATAGCTAAACACCCGAAGATAATCAGCCAACTTCAATAGATTAAAATGCAGTTCTGTGAACGCCAATAAATTTTTAATAAATAACAAAATTGTCAGTTGAGGTACTTTTTTTGTTGCGTTATTGAAATATGTTCTGAGAGATAATAACAATTTAACGATAAAGGTGTAATTTTTTTTTTATTAATTCAAATTAATGGTTTAAATCGATTTGCATTTTTAGATTTTTTTTCTATTTTTGTTCTCTGTAGAATATTTTGATTGGGTTATTTCGTTTTAGAGGACTCACAAAAGAATGCAAAATGAGCATAAATTTTATGGTACAAAGTGTACGTTTAGGTATTTTAATTGGGGCCATTAATAGAGTTTTGAGTTACTCCTTTTGGCTTGTCATCGCATTCGTATTAAATTGTAAGTTCATATTTTTCTTGCAAAAGTTGTACAAATTTGCATATTTTAAGAGTTTATTTCAAGTGTCAGCAACCCTTAACCTCTGAATCATACCAGGATATGACTTTAAATGGGAGTAATATCCTCCTTCATCATCTCTTCTGCAGCAGCAGGCCACAGCTCCAACTAAATATTACTCATCATTTTTTTGTTATTTTTTTCATTCGTATTATTGTTAATTGCATTTATCTCTGTTCCTCTAATCGTTTTTAAACGCTGCTTACAACTTGTGTAACCTAATCACGTTCATAATTAACGAGATCTTAATTAAAATAATCAAAAGATATGTTTGTGCAAAAAAAAAGTCACCAGCAGTAGCAGCAACAACAATAGCAAAAAATGATATAAAACAATCGCAAAAAAAAAAACGGTTGCATGGGAAAAGAACAAAGGCAACAACATTCGTTCGGTCGTCCGTTCGGAATACGAGTTTAACGATAGCGATTATTTAATTGCTTTTTCATTTTCGAAATAAACGTTATTTGGAATACTAGACCTGTGCATATCGCATCTCGATATTTAACGCATTCATGCCAACACCTTGTATTAACCCATTGGGGACCTGTTAAATATATGGAAGAAGGTTCGACATTTAATTATACGGAGGAGCAATTTCAAGGCAATGAATTAGGGTGAGAGTTTTCAATTTCAATAAGGATAAGAATACAATACTTAAATACGAATCATCATCAAAAAAAGAAAAAACAACCTAAAATCATAAAATCATAAAAATACCGAATAAAGAGAGGTACTATTACATAAGTTCTGTACGATGCATTAACAGTTTAATTTTCTGCCACAAGCTGTAGTACCCATTAGGAATTTCAAATACGAAATTTGAAACAATTCCGGTGAATATTGTACATAAATTCGTCAAAATACCGAATAGAGGGAGGTATCCATATATGGGCGCTATACGAAGACCTGGATCTGCAGAGACAAATTTCTGTTATAGACTGTAATACCCATAACGATCTTCAAATACGACATTTGGAACCATTCCGGTGAAAAATATCCCTAAACGATATCGTGGAACTATATAGATAATTCTCTTGCAGGGCGTAAAGTACTTAAAAATAACTTATTGTGTGGATTTTCTGACAATTCCATAACTATATAAAAACGCTACACACTCTTAGTATGCCCTATACCAATATTCAGAATTCCAGCTATATTCCTCCTCCACCCCACTCCTTACCAAATTTAGTACTATTTAGTATTCTACGTAGTACGATTTTTCAAATCTACCTCCAAATCTACGGATCATAATATCCTAATGATCTTAATATCAGAATTTATAATTTCACCTGAGTTCTACACTCTATGCTAAATCTTGTAACATTAAGTACTTTTCGTAGACCATAAAGTACGTATAACCAAAGGCACACCATTGTCAAAAATCTTTACACTCTTAAGGGAGCCGTATACCAAATTTAGTACCATTTAGTATTAAGTACGCCTTTCCAAAACCTCCTCTTTATATGCTGACCTCCTCGTCCCAATGCCGATTCCTATGTCAAATTTTGAGCTCTTAGCTAAAATTGTAAAAAAATCTTCATGGTTCCAAATTAGTGGCTTTTAGTATTTTCCGTCAAGTTCCGGCCTCTCTACACTTTTCGAATAAAGTGTCTTCGGCAATATTGCAGAGAAATATATGAGGAATATTTAGGTCGGAAATTTTAACCTTCAAGGGAGTCAACAAAAATATCCTTTTAATCCTTTTTTTAAATATGGTTAAACACTCTCTTTAAACGGAATCGTAGCTAGTCAAAATAATTTATAAAATTATTTGTCTTAAAATTCTACTACAGGTCCTAGTAGTTTATTTTTTTAGAAGAAGTTTAGATTTATTCAAACGGTCAATGAAACCGTCACACGCTGTCCGAATGTTGCTCTGTGGTATTGTGGCTCATTCCCGGCAAAGCGCTTGCTTGAGGTGATCGACACTTTGGTATTTTTTTGTGCCAACCTTGCTTTCCAAAAACTCCAGACACAATAGTCCAACGGATTAGTATCCGGAGAATTTGGTGACCATTATGCGCTGGTGGCCATTGAAGCGAGGAACCTCATTTTGTAACCATTCTTAGGTGGCGCGTGCTGAATGCGATGGTGCTGAGTCCTGTTGGAATGTCCAAGGTCAGCGGCCAAAATGTTTGCTTGCCCAGAATATTTTCGCGATAATATTCGGCATTTATTCTATTGCCACGGTCAATTAATACGAGCGGAGAGAGACCATTGGCTGTTATCTGGGCCTTGATTTCTGTTTGTTTGTTTACAAACTGCTGAACAACGAATGTTTTCTCATCGGAGCAGTTCACCTCTTTCGGCCAAGCGAAGCAACTCTTTAGCTCTTTTGAGTCTGTTTTCTTTCTGTTGCGATTTAAGTTCTTGCACTTTTTGAAATTTCAATGGCTTTACCCCGAGCTCATTTTTCAATATTTGCCGAATGGAATGTTGCGATACGTTCAGCTCAGTGGACATTTTTCGGTCACTGCGACGCGGGTTTCGATCAAGTCGCTTCTTTACTTTTCGAACCATTTCTACTAATGTTGCTGTTTTCTACCGTCCACTTCCTTGACGTTGGGCTACGCTACCAGTATCACGGTAACGAGCGATGGTACGAGACACAAAACATCTATTCACATTGAAATGCTGAGTGCTCTAACGATAGCCACTTGTGGTTTTCCAGCCAAATATATAGAAATCACACTATCACGCTTGAATTCTATCACGAATAACTTTTTTTCTGGAAAATTCTTACCTGGAAAATTCTTTGTACGCTTGAAAACAATATAATGAGCTGTCACTGGAAAAATTTTAACAGCTGTCGAACGAGTGGCTTGGAAATGACAGCTGTCTGAAGTTGCTTGTTGTTCTTTTATCCCTCTCTGTATATCAAAAACACTTTTTAGGATTAAAACCTTACTCTGTTTGAGTTTGAGCAAAAGTCGGCAACAACTCCTCATTTTAGAAGGATGACATCAAAGACAAAATAACTCTACATTCAATTTCACTATTAGTCTCCTAAGAAAAAAATCTCTATTTTTATTGTATATCAAAAAAAAAAAAAATAAAAAATAAAATAAAATAAAAATAAAAAATTGCATTGATGTTCTCAAAAATTCCGAAAATATTTCCTAATTGAATTGAATTAATTTTTTCTCGGACTTTTTTCGAGTTGAGGCCTAAAAGTAAGATCAAATATCGTTTTAGGCAGATGATGTCAAAAGAAGAAATATTCTACACAAAATTTTATAAGTTTCAAAATAAACCATATATCTAAATACTGCAGTTTTTAAGAAAATTATATTCAAAATGTATGTACTACAAGTGGAAATTATGTGTTTGCTTTTTTTACTGTTAATTTAACACGTTTCCAATCCAAGACAAAATCCACCTTTATACTTAATTTTTGGGGGTAAGTGTCAAAAAAAGAATGATTCGAGAACGAATTTCATTGTGGGTTTCTGAACAAAAGAAATTTGTATATTCAATATGTAGCATGAAAAAATTTAAATAATTTTCACTTATATGCATCTCTAAGAAAAAAAACTGAGAATGAAAATTTGTCAATTTCTCCTCAGACTTTTTTCGAGTTGAGTTCTAGAAGTACCATCAAATTTCATTTTAGGTGAAAGATGTCAAAAGAAGAAATATTCTACACAAAATTTTACTAAAAATCTCAGAATAAACTATATATCTAGATACAGGAGTTTTTAAGAAAATTACATTCGAAATGTATGTACCACAGGTAGAAATTACGTGTTTGCTTTTTTACTCTTAATTTAACACCTTTCCAATCCAAGACAAAATCCACCTTTATACTCAATTTTTGGGGGTAAGTGTCAAAGGAAGAATGATTCAAGATCGAATTTCATTGTGGGACTCTGAACAAAAGATGTTCGCATATTCAATATTTAGCATGAAAAAAATTAATAATTTTTTGTTATATGCATCGCAAAAAAAAAAAAAACTAAAAATACTTCCTAGTTTATTTTCTGATCTATTTTTCCTCGGACATTTTTCGAGATGAGGCCTAGAAGTAACATCAAATTTAGTTTTAGGTGGAAGATGTCAAAAGAAGAAATATTCTACACAAAATTTTACTATAAATCTTGGAATGAAGTATATATCTAGGTACAATAGGTTTTATGAAAATAACATTCTAAATTTATGTGCTACAAATACAAACTTTGTGTTTGCTTTTTTACTCTTAATTTAACATGTATCCAATCTAAGTCAAAATCTCCCAATATACTTCATTTTTTGACAAAAGTGTTAAAGGGAGAATTATTTTATTTCAAATTTCATGGTGAGTCTCTGAACAAAAGAAATTGGTATATTCAGTATGTGCCATAAAAACATATTTAACAACTTTTGTTAAATGTATCAATTTTGAAAAAAAAAACCTAAAATATTTCTTAATTTTTTGATCAATTTTTCTTTGGTCTTTTTCGTGTATACTCCTGAATTTTTGATAGAAGTTGTCAAAGGAAGAAATATTCTACCCAAAATTTCGTTAAAAATCTCAGAATAAACTATATATCTAGGTATAATAGTTTTTAAGAAAATTTCATTCGAATTTTATATATTACAACTGAATATTATGTGTTTACTTTTCTACGTCTAATCTAACACGTTTCCAATGAGAGACAAAATCTGCCGTGATACTTCATTTTTTGGGGCAAGTGTCAAAGGAAGAATTTTTCTAAATCGAATTTCATTGTGGGTCTCTGAACAAAAGAAATGTGTATATTCAATATGTACCACGAAAAAATATCATTAACAAAGCCTTGTTTATTTCTGAAAAATTTAGGACTTTTTCTCAATTTACTGTTATTTTTCTTTTAATTTCACTGTGCAATGGCCAGTCTGGATTGTAGAAAATGCCAATGATCCACATCGAAAATTGAATTTCACTCCATTAAAAAATATTCTCAATCCATATCCCCCATTAAAATAACCTTGTGAAATTACTACTTGATGTGGCGCCCAACGGGTTATATGTAAAATAATTTTAATTAACAGGAAAAATGTAAACAGCGAATATAAAATTGTTCTGTACTACGTGGTCAGAATGTACAGCTACCGACATGTCAGAAATGATTTATGTTAAGTGTCGCACAAAGGCTCGTTTGGAAAATTTTCAATGAGTTCGCGAGTAGATCGTAGCCAAAAGGAATTTAAAAACGCCACCGAGCGGGTAATTATTGGCTGGCGCGATGATTGCAATGAAACATAAAACAAATAAACAAACAAATATTTCGAATAAAGTTCATTAGCTCTTCTGTTCTGTTCTGTTCTAGAATAGAAATTTCGAAAGGATTCTATGATGAAGAAAAAACAAAAAAATAAAAGAAATTAATGGTTTTAATAGCTCAAATGGTACCAAAAACAACTTCTTTGAGCTGCTTAAGAGCCATAAACAGTTTTTACTGCTTGTTTTGAGTTTTGTTGTTTGAATACATAAAAAGTTCCATTCTTGTTTGTTTCGATTAACCGAAACTGTTTTTTTGGAATGTTGACATAATAACTGTTTGAAATGTGTTTACGTTTTGTGGAAAAATATTGACATTTTTTAATTTTTATTTCCACACACAACTATTTTTTTTCGATAGAACGCAATAAATCTATTAGAGAAAGAAATGCCATTCATGGTTGAAATTTACTGTAAATGCTCATTCATCCATTTATTCAATCAAAGTCATAAGTTTTGTCGTCTATACAAATAGTGTTAATAAATATTAAATATTAGTATTAATAACAATTAATATTGATTGTTATTAGATTATAAAACGACAAATGTCAATTTTATTAAATTGACATTGCATTAAATCAATTTGTGAAGGGTTTCTGGGCCCAGTGTTATAGAAAAAAAATATTTAAAAAAATAATATAAGAAAAAAATTTTCAGATATTTTTAAGATTTGCTCGATAGAATGGTTTCGGCAGACTACTACCTTATTTTTTAAAAGTCAAAACCCCAGTTGAAAGCTCTCAATCGCCATCCTGGAAATATTTTGAAATACGTTTTTTAATAATCAGGCTTTTTAATTGAGAATTATCAATTGTCCGGGTAATTGTTATCAATTATAAGTTATAAGTAGTAAAGTGGAAGTTCTGCACATCTTTTGAACGATCTCTGCAGTCTCTGGAAACATTAACCAGTACCATTTACAAAAAATTCAAAATTCATCATCAGTTTATTGTGGATACAATTTTGAAGCTATTATTTTAAGGTCCTACTTTACATACGATTTGGCCAATAAAACGAAGCACCTTCAGTTACACTGTGCGACAAAAATAATTGTTTTCAATAATTACAGGAAAAAACCAGCAGATTATGAAAGTAGCGTTTACAAGTAAAAATGTAGCTAAGTTCGACCAACATTTTGAAGGAACTTGAAATTTTTCAAAAAAAAAGGTCCGTAAAAAAGTACCTCTCAAACGAAACCCCTTACATGGGGCCTATACGAAGACGTTTTCCTTCATAAGTAATTTTTTGTCATAGGCTGAAGTACTAATTATGAACTTCATTTACGATATTCAAAGCAATTCCGGTGAATAATCGCTAAAATCATCAAAATGCCGAATTTTTGGAGACATATGGGACTATACGAAGTCGTGGATCTGCACAGACAATTTTCTGTCTTAGGCTGTAGTATCCATTACGAACTTCAAATACCAAATTCGAAACAATTCCGGTGAATAATGTCGGTAAAATCATCAAAATACAGAATATTGGGAGATACTGATATATGGGGCTTATACGAAGACGAGGACCTGCACAGACAATTTTCTGCCATATGGGAGGTACTGATATATGGGGCCTGTACGAAGACGTGGACCTGCACAGACAATTTTCTGTCTTAGGCTGTAGTATCCATTAAGAACTTCAAATACGAAATTTAACACAATTCCGGTGAATAATGTCGCGAAAGTCCTGGAAATACCAAATATCTCGGGTTAGCGGTATATGGGTGCTATACCAAAACGTTGACCTATAGAGACCATTCTCTTCCAGGGGGTAAAGTACTCAGAGAGAACTCCTTGTGTAGAATTTCAGAATATTCCATTGAAAAATGTGGCTAAAATTATCAAAATACCGAATATCGGGGGGCACTATTGTATTGGGGGCTATACGACATCGTGGACCTATATAGAATATTCTCTTCCAGGGGGTAAAGTAGTTGAAGATAACTCCTTGTGTGGATTTTCCAACTATTCCGTTGAAAAATGTGGCTGAAATCATCAAAATACGAAATTAGGGGGGGGTTATACCATTGCATGGGAGCTATATGATATCGTGAACCTATATAGAAAATTCTAAAAAGTAAAGTACTTACATAGAACTTCTTGTGTAGGTTTTCAAACAATTCCATTTAAAAATGTAGCTTAAATCATCAAAAAAAAAAAAAAAAAAAAAGACCGGAAGGTACAGTTATACGTGGAATATACGATATCGTGGACCTATATAAAATACAATTTCTTTCAGGGGGTTAAGTACTCAGAAGGAACTCCTTGTGTGGATTTTAAGCCAATTCTATTGAAAAATGTCGCTAAAATATCGAATATCGGGGGATATACGATATCGTAGACCTATATAGAAAATTCTCTTTCAGGGGGTAAAATACTCACAGAGAACTTCTTGTGTAGAATTTCAGACAATGCCATTAAAAATGTGGCTAAAATCATCAAACTACCGAATAAGGGGTTATTCGATATCTTCGAACTTGATCTGCCTCCACACACAAGACTGATCTATGCAAAATGTTAGCTTCCTATCATAATTCGTTTTGACCCTAGCGTGATTACAACAGACGGGCAAACGGACGGAACGACAGGGCTAAATCATCTTAGAATTTTACGCTGATCAAGAATATATATACTTTGTTGGGTTGGATTATTATTTCGATGAGTTACAAACGGAATGACAAACTTAAATACTCTCCATACTACGTATGGTGGAGGGTATAATTAGGAATCCCATTATTTGGTAATGAGTGTTTTTGCTGAGTATTACCTTCTATCCTTTCTAATCCCATTCTATATCCACTTTCATTTCCAACATACACTCATGTCTCACACCTCCTGTCATCTCTTCATAAACGTTTGCTGCACCAGCCAATCTGTGATTCTTAATTACATTCATCGTCCGTCATAGCAAATGGAAGTTTTTGTTTTTTGTTGTGTTGTATCTCAAAAATATTCCATAACTATTTCCACTGAATCAATTATTGAATGTCTCACACTCGCATCAGTCAATGGTGTGCACTTCGGAATTGTTTACAAAGTATGGCAAATAATTAAACAAAATATAATTATATGCAAATATGGAATTACACAAAAACGGCATTTAGGGGAAGTGTTAAAAGGTTAATCTCTGTCTCGATATCTCTCGGCATCGTGTCTGGCTTTGAGTGCAATTTATTAGAGGTGGATAGCAACGATAGATGTCTTATTTAACTTCGTTGGAATCACATTAGATTCAATGTAAAATTGCAAAACAACGCTTGGAACATAAATTAACTCAAATTAAATTAAAAATTTAATAAATCAAATTATAATTGATAAATATCGGAAAATTGCCTGGTGACGTAGTAAATCTTGTCATAAGCCAAGATACGATCAATGAACCGATTATTTTAATTGAGGGAATTTTTTAAACGCTTTAAACATTTTTATAATTGAATAAATATATGTGCACAGTTTCTTGATTTCTTCGTAAAGCCTCTAATCAAATTAAAAGTACCCACACTTTTGTAAAATTAATTGTTTATTGCAATGACCTTTGGATGCTATACGTAGATCAGGCTTCTTTCATAAAACTGTAAAACACGTAAAATATTCCATGTCTCTATACCAAATGTTGACATTAATTGCAGTTCAATTACCAAGCCGTGACAACAAACAATTGCATAAGTTAAAGACCAATATGTATGTGTAAAACAGTTAGACAGTTAGTTACTGAAACTAAAAGTTTTGAAATTTTTTGAATGATGCTAAATTTGAAATATAAATAAATCTTTCAAAAACATATTAAAATATTGTTGTAAATTAAACTTTTTGGATGGACGGACTATTTTATACCTTGTGTGATTGGTATTGAAATTAGGCTTTAGAAGGCGACATTTAGGTTTTGCCTCCTATATTATGTTATTTTTACCAGGACTGCAAACTGATTATTTCTGTAAATAATCCTACCCGTGAATCTAACATTCATCAAAAGACTATTGAACCCAACCAAAACCGCAATAAAAAATGTTCAGTTGCGTTCAACAAGTTGTGCCGCCAATTTGAGGATATGGTAGTAATGTAAATGACATATTTTCACATTTTTATACCCTCCACCATGCATAGTATGGAGGGTATATTAAGTTCGTCATTCCGTTTGTAACTTATCGAAATAATAATTTTAGACCCAGTAAAGTACATATTCTTGATCAGCGTAAAATTCTAAGACGTTTTAGCCCTGTCAACGATATCGAATAGCCCCCATATAATGGTACCTATATTCAATATCATGATGATTTTAAGCATATTTTTCAATGGAATTGTCTGATATTCTAAATGATATATTGTGTTTATATAGGTCTACGATATCGTATGGCCCCCATACAACGGTCCCCCCTCAGATATTCGGTATTTTGATGATTTTAGACACATTTTTCAATGACATTGTTTGATATTCTACACATGGAGTTAATTATGTGTACTTTACCCCCAGGAAGAGAATTGTATATATAGGCTCACGATATCGTATTGCCCCCATAAAACGATTCCTCCTGATATTCCGTATTTTGATGATTTTAGCCATACTTTTCAATGAAATTATTACTTTACCCCCTGGAAGATTATTGTCTACATAGGCCTACGATATCGTATATCCCCCATACAACGGTACCTCCCGAAATTTGGGATTTTGTTGATTTTAGCTACATGTTTTAATGAAACTGTCTGAAAATACACATAAGGAGCTCCTTTAGAGTACTTTACCTCTTGGAAGAGAATTGTTGATATAGGTGCACGATATCGTATAGCCCCCATACAACGGTACCCCCAATATTCGGTATTTTGATGATTTTAGTCACATTTTCAGAGAGAGAATTGGGTATAAAAGTCTACGATATCGTCTAGTCCCCCGTACAACGGCTTCCCCGATTTTCGGTATTTTGATGATTTTAGCCAAATGTTCCAATTAAATTGTCAGAAAATCCACAAAAGGAGTTCCTTCTGAGTACTTTACCCCCTTATTATTGTCCATATAGGTCCCCGATATCGTATATCCCTCATATAACGGTACCTCCCTATATTCGATATGTTGACATGATTTTAGTGACATTATTCACCGGAGTTGTTTAAAATTTCGAATTTAGAATTCGTAATAGGCACTACAGCCTATGACAAAAAATTGTGTATGCAGGCCCACATCTTCGTATAGCCTTCATATAACGGCATATCCCTATATTCGATATTTTAATAATTTTAGCGACATTATTCACCGAAGTTGTTTCGAATTTCGTATTTAAAGTTCGTTATGGGAACAAAAGTCTGTGACAGAAAATTGTCTATGCAGGTCCAGACCTTCATATAGGACAGACCTTCATTGATGATTTTAGCTAAATTATTCAGCTGATTTTTTTTTCAAGTTTCGTATTTACATATTCTAATGGTTTATGACAAAAGTTACCTATGCATGTCCATGTCTTCGCATTGACCCCAATATAACGGCTATATTCGGTACTTTTGAGATTTTAACAGAATTTTTAACGGATGTTATTATTATTATTATTTTTTTTTTGACAATTTCCAAATTGGTTTCAAATGGTGGAGGGTATTCAAAGTTCGGCCCGGCCAAACTTACTGCTTTTTTACTTGTTTTTATGTATAAACTATATTTTATTGAGTTCCCTATGTTTACGTTACCAAAAATGGAAAAACAATCCACGAAAAAAAAAAATTAAATGTCTTTGTGCCACACGAAAAAATTAAGCCTTATCTGACACTGCAGTGTAAAAAGTATGTTCTCGAATCTGTTCCACTCTCGTGTTTTTTTGACAGGCTCATATAATCAACGTCAAAGTTGTAGCTTTTTTCCAAAAAAATTTAAATAAAAATACAAATCTAACCACAATATTTCGAACTATATTTCGCAAAATTTAAGAGAGCGCTTTTTAATTTCTTAGAGGTCTTGGATTACATTTAGAATCATTGGAACAAAATATCTGTCCACTTTGGTCACTTTGCGGTGTAAACTTTCAAAACACCGATACACGTGTGTTCACTTTACAGCTGCACTTCATAATCTAATGAGAGTTTCCTGTATTTATTTTATAACATTTTGAACTCTTAGGAGGTATCAGCTTTATGCCTGATATAAATATTCCGATGTGCGAAATGTCAATCAAATCGTATACCTCTTCTGATCTCTCTGAAATATTTCAATTTTTATACCCTCCACCATAGTATGGAGGATATATTAAGTTCGTCATTCCGTTTATAACACCTTGAAATACACATTTTAGACCCCACAACGTATATATATATTCTTAATCAGCATAAAATTCTATGTCGATCGTCCTTCTGTCCGCCTGCCCGTCTGTGGAAATCACTCAAGCTTCCGAAAGAATTGAAGTAGATTGTTAAAATTTTGCTCAAATGTATATTACGTCTGCAGAGCTTTTGGTGTTGAAAATGGGCCATGTCGGTCCAGGTTTTGGTATAGCCCCCATATAATGGTACCTCCCGATATTTGGAATAGTTTCAAATTTGGTATTTGAAGTTCGTAATGGATACTACAGCCTAAGACATAAAATTGTCTGTGCAGGTCCACGACTTCGTAGAGCCCCCATATAACGGAACCTCCCGATATTCGGTATCTGGATTTTATCGACGTTATAACCGTTTTTTTTTAAGTTTCGCATTTGAATATTGTAATGGCTTATGACAAATGTTACCTACGCAGGTTCATGTCGTCGTATAGATCCTAATATAACTGCAACATTTGGTAGTGTTAAGCTTTTAACAGAATTTTTTAATGGATTTTATTGTTTTTGATAATTGCCAAATTCGTTCCAAATGGAGTAGGGTATTCAAAGTTCGGCCCTTACTGCTTTTTAACATGGTTCATTTCAACTTGGAACCGAAGTAGTCCATCCATATATACCATTTTCCTCCATATATATCATCTTCCTCCATATATACCACCTTGCCTCCACATCTTATGGTGATAGAAATATTCAAAGTTCAATTCAAAAAATTAAAATGATAAAAATGTATTATTTTATTTTGTATTTACATATTCATAGCATCACAAGAAGTTTAACCATATTTGTAAATAAATTAATTGGTATTGCTTTTGAATGTATTTAAATGATAATATGACGTTAAATCGACAACAACTTCACGCCTACGACTTCAAAATGTCACCGCTCAATTAAACAAATATGGCAAAAATAAACTCGTATTTCTTTTTTGCCAAAACCAAAAAGATATCAAGGTCAAGATCAACTTTAAAAATTTTGCAGAATACCATGAAAGTTGTTTACACTATGTAACAACAATAATGCTCCTAGTGGTATGAATTACAAAAGTCGTGGTAATATCACAAAAAAAGATACAATTGATTCTACCCTCAGCCATATGAGTACAGAGGATATATATCATTTGATACGACCATAATGTGGCTCATCGAAATAACGGTTTTTGCCAACAGGTCTCTTTGGGCCACATCCGTTTAAGGATATTTGGAGTCGATCTAGCGATGTCCATTCCTTGTCTTCCTTGAAATCGCTGGTGTGCACGATAACTCTCGAAGGGAGTATCCAATTTGGTCCAAACTTAGTACGTCATAATATTATTGTCAAACTTATATCGAGTTTAGAGATGGGCAATGTCGGTCCACTCCTTCTGGCACTTCCCCCACGAAATATCGAAATTTTCAAAGAAAATAATTTACTGCATAGAAATAGGAAGTATAATCTGATTTAGCTTCAACATTACGAATCCTAGTATTTGCATCAGTGCTAGGTCAGGTGCGAAAATGGACAATATTGGTTGCTCCATCAAGTACCTTCCCCACAAAGGAAGGGATAAAATTTTGAATATCAAAAACGATTATTAAATCTGAAATAACATCCGTTTCCATTCAGACTTGGCACATCTTAATATTTCCATAAACACTCGATCTGTCATATAGATGGACAAAGGGTCAAAATTTTGAATAGTCATGAAGCTCTGAAAACGCGAAATTAATATCCGATTTCCATCAACACAATATCTGTTTTAAATATGGTAGAGGTCGGACCATTCCTTCTGGTACCTCCCAACAAAGGTTCAACGTTTTGAATAAGCAAAATTATCATAAAATCCGAAAAAGTCATCCGGTTCTCTTCAAATTACACACTGCACAATATTTATATCAACCCAAGGTCTGGTGTGAAAATGGGATATATTAGTCCACTCTTTCTGGTACCTCCCGCACAAAGGGTTAAAATTTTCACTATCCCAGAAGCTCATAAAACGCGAAAATAACATCCGATACCATTCTGATATGGTACGTTTCAATTTTTTCATCAACACAAGATCTGTTATAAAGATGGTACAGATCGAACCATTGCTTCTGGTCCCACAAAGTTTAGAATAATGAAAACGATCATAAAATCCGAAATAAGCATCCGGTTCTCTTCAAGGTCTGGTGTGAAAATGGGATAAATTGATCCACTCCTACTGGTGTCACCCCACAGAGGGTCAGATTTTTGACTATCCCTGAAGCTCATAAAACCCCACAAAGGTCAAAACGATCATAAAATCCGAAATAATCATTCGGTTATCTTCAAATTACACACAGCACAATATCTATATTT
This sequence comes from Musca domestica, assembly GCF_030504385.1. NCBI lineage: Eukaryota > Metazoa > Arthropoda > Insecta > Diptera > Muscidae > Musca > Musca domestica. The sequence continues at coordinate 1,984,154 of NW_026712406.1, read as the reverse complement.
ACACATGGTCTGGTGTGAAGATGGGATATATAAGTCCACTCCTTCTGGTACCTCTCCCACAAAGGGTCAACATTTTGAGTATCCATGAAGCTCATACAACGCGAAATTAACATCCGATATCACATTTGTCATGTCAAGTGAAGTGAATATTTATATCATTTATGTCCGATACGAAATGGACAATATTGGTCCATTTCTTCTGAACCCATTCCATAGAGGGTCAACAGTTCATAACAGAAGTCAAAATATATTTAAATAATCGAAAAATGGCTGAGGGTATTAGTCTCTCGGAAAAACCGATTGATACTTTTTTTCTTGTATTTTTGTAATATCGACCTTTTGTGGTGGATGTACCAGAAGGAGTGAACCGATATTGCCCATCTCCGAACTCGATCTAAGTTTAATAATAATATTAAGATATAAAAAGTTTGGACTAAATCGGATACGCCCTTCGAGAGTGATCGTACCCACCAGTAAGGCAGACAGCAAAAACAAGCAAAAAGCAGCTAAGTTGGCCAGGGCCGAACTTTTAATGCCCTCCACCACTTTAAAGACATTTTTTTTATTTTTAGAGAAATATTCTTGAAATATTCCGCTATAATTTAAAAAATTCCGAGAGAAGGTGGTGGCTTTTTAAAACTCCGATCACCAAGTTTAGGTCAAATTTCTGTCATAGGGAGCAGTACCCACTGCGAACTCCAAATTCCGGGTCTGAAATAATTCACTTTATATGGGGGCAATACGTAGGCGTGGTTCTATACATGCAATTTTCTGTCATAGGATGTAGTACCAATTGCGAACTCCAAGTTACAAATTTGAAACAATTCCGGTGAAAACTGTGAAAAAAATCATTAAAATACCGAATATGTGGAGGTACAGTTATTTGGGGTTTATACCAACACTTGGATCTCTTCTTCGGTTTGATATATATTCTAATACGCTTTTAATTTCAGAAAATTCTCACCTCGCCTTTTGTATGCCATTGTTAAATGGTGTTACATTACGCCTTCAGACCCATAACCTTAAGAGACCAACAAACTCTATTTCCAAATCTCAACCCCTACCCAACTAATTGCTTGCGATAAACGCGGCAGCTTGGTTCCGTTTTAGTACAACAACATCGCATCTCAAGTACATGAACTGTTTTTTTTCTCAATTTTAAATTAAATTTTATATCTAAACACGGCATTTGATTCATTGCGAGAAGAAGGCGTCGCTCGTCAAGTTAACGCTGAGAAAATATTTATGCCGATGATTAGATTTAACAACGTTTTTTTTTTCAATTTTATTTTATTTAGTTTTTTTTTTTTTTTTTGTTTTTCTATTTTTGTTAGTTCACATTGACGACGCTTTGGCCAATATTTGTTCAACTATTCAAAAGTCAATGAAAATGTAACGGTCGAATGGATATTTTGTATTCCTACTAACGTTGGCAAAAACAACAACATCAGACAACAACAAATGGCAAATAAATGTGTGATTGGCTTTAAACGAAGGCGTTAAAATGTGGAAAGTACAAAACAACATAACATGGGCATGGGGTTGGGATGGCGATCATCATGATGACGACGGCGATGATGATGATGATGATGATGATGACAATGATGAATTTGGGAGGAAGGTTAAAGACAAAAATGCTATATACGGACATTAACGACACCGGCCACTAAGACGACGACTCCGTCGATGCTGATACACTGATACCGATGATGATGACGATGATGATGCCAATGCTGATGGCCACAGTCACGATCATGCTGATAATGACAATGAACTTGAAGTAATGCGTAAAAAACTGTTTCGCAATGTGGACCTGTGTGTTAACTGAAATTTTGTAAAAAAGCAAAACTCCGCGCCGCACTCTTGGACATTGGAATATTGTCACAAAGCCATAAACTTGAAATATTTGTAAATTAATAGATTTATTGCTGTTAAACAAATCGCCTTTTTAATGTGTCACGGAAATCATGCCCATCCTCAATTAATCTTCGTGGAATCTTTTTCAATACCCAGAATTGTTCGACCCCAGACCGTGTCGTCAAAAAAACCACAACTTGGCTTATTTTTATGCCAATGATTAGTCACAGTTTTGTAAACCACAAAGTAATTGTTTTTTTTATAATATTTTATTGTGGCGTCATGAACTATGAAGTATTGAGGTAACGAGTCAAAATTTTTGCCCTGTTCCAGAACTGCAAGAATATAATTTTTTTCTGATTTTCGATTTTCCCTTTATGATATCGGAAAAGATTGCAAAACTAGTAAATTCCTGCAAGTTTTGGAACAGAGAAATTACACTTGTCGACAAAATTCAATTTTTTCCAATTCCAAGTGGAGCTTAAACAAGTAAAAAAGCAGTAGGTTCGGCCGGGACGGGCCACCCTTTGGAACCAATTTGGAAATTAAAAAAAAAAAATAATAAAATCCATTAAAAATTCTGTTAATTTTGCGATTATAGCCGTTACATTGGGGTCTATAAGAAAGACGTGGATTCAAATGCCATATAAATAGTATCAGCCGGTTCTGCAGAGAGTTATAAGGAGGTTCGGAAGCACTTGGCCAATATTGTTCAATTCGTGTCTGACCTAAAACTGACATAAATATTACAGCTTGTCAGATTTGGACTATATCGAATACTTCCTATACTTTATATGAAATATGTGCAAATTTTTGGGAAAAGGTGGAAATATGCATGAGGTTACAGATCTAGCGGACCGACGTTTCCCACTTCATATAATACAGAAAAAATATTGAGCAAAATTTCAAGAAAATCGAACACTTATATCCAATTTCATGCGGAATCATAAATTGCGATAAATTAAATATTCATGTCAGATTTCTGATTAAGAGAAATATCTAAATATAAAAGAAAGTTGTAAAGAATCGCCGACTTGATCGCAAGTTATTATATAAATGTATAAGAAATTGTGACCCATTGTGGGTGAGGTACCAGAAAAGGTTCGCAGATATATTTATAATATCATATATATCATCTTTACAACAGATTCTGCGTTAGCAAAAATATTTGCAATTGTGAAATTTTAAAAGAGTTGGATGTTTATTTCGCTTTCTTTGAGCGTTTTGTTTTTCAAAATCTTGAAACCTATGTTGGGGAGGTACCAGAAGGAATGGACCGATATATGCCATCTTCACAGCAGATCTTGTGTTAGTAGAAATAATAGGATTTGTAAGATATAAAGAGAAACTGATGCTTATTTCGGATTTTATAATCGTTTTGGTCATTCAAAACGTTGACCCTTTGTGGGAGAGGTACCAGAAAGAATGGTCCGATCCCTACCATCTTTATAACAGATCTTGTGTTGAAGGAAATATTGAGATGGCCACGTCTGAATGGAATCGGATGTTAATTTCGCGTTTTATGAGCTTTATGGATATTCAAAATTTTGACCCATTGTGGGGGTGCTACCAGAAGGAGTGGACCGATATATACCATCTTCACAACATATCTTTTGTTAGTGAAAATAATGTTATGTGTGAAATATAAAGAGAACCTGATGCTTATTTCGGATTTTATAATCGTTTTGGTTATGCAAACCTTTGACCCCGTGTGGGGGAGGTACCAGAAGGATTGGTCCGATTTCTACCGTTTTTGTATCAGATCCTGTTTTCATAGAAATATTCAGATGTGCCAAGTCTAAAGGGAGTCGGATGTAAATTTCAAGTTTTATAAGCTTCATAGATATTCCAGATTTTGGCCTCTTGTGGGGGAGGTACCAGGTCCGATCTCTACCATCTTTATAACAGATTTTGTTTGATGGAAATATTGAGACGCACCAAGTCCGGAATGGAATCAGATGTTAATTTTGGATTTTTTGAGTTTTATGAATATTCAAAATACTGATACTTTGTGGGCAGGTACCAGAAGGAGTGGACCGATCTATTCCATCTTCACACCAGACTTTGGGTTAATAAAAATTTTGTGATGTGTGTAATTTGAATACAATCGAACTCTTACATCAGATTTTATAAGAGTTATAATTATTCAAAATGTTGACCCTTTGTGGGAGGTACTTGATGGAGGGTACCGATATTATCCATTTTCACACCTGCTGTAGCACTGATGGAAATATTGCGATATGCGACGTAGGAGCAAAATCGGATTATCCTTTTTCTCTCTATGCCGTAAAATATTTTCTTTGAAAATTACGACCTTTTGTGAGGGAAGTACCAGAAGAAGCGGGCCGATATTTCCCATCTCCGTACTCAATCTAAGTTTTATAATAATATTATGATGTACCAAGTTTGGATAAAATCGGATACTCCTTTCGAGAGTTATCGCGCACACCAACTAATCAGACAGATGGACGGACGGACATCACTCGATCGACTCGAAATGTCCTGAAAAGGATTTGATCCAAAGAGGCCTAGCGTCTAAAATCGTTATTTCGATGAGGCACGTTTTGCCCGTATCAAATGATATATAGGGTATATGGCTCAGCCATATGGCTGAGGGTATAAAAACCTGGTACCGTTATGTGGGGGCCATAGGAAAACGGAAACTTACAGAGACCATGTCACGGGAGGCAAAATCCATAACGATATCTAAATACCGAACGTGAAACAAAAATGGTTAAAAATGCGACCTAAATCGTTAAAATTCCGGAGATACCGTTATATTGGGCCTATACGAAAACGAGGACCGATATTGCTCGTTTCAATACCAATCAATCCAAAACTATTCTGCGAAATGTCAAAGCTAATAATATTTTTAACAGGCAGACAGTCTGACTCCATTACTTCGAATATTTAAAGGACTTCCCAGCATCTTTATATTGCAGGGGATATAACGACAAACTTATTGTATCCTTCATCATGAATGTAATTAATGACAGCGGCGAAAATTGCAAATAGGCATGGGTTTCAATTTAAAGATTATCTTTCTGGTTGAATTTTATTTAGTTTGTCGTAGTCAAAATGTTTCTTATTAGATGTAAATTTAAAACTTCTAGAAGAATCTTAATTTGTTGTTAGCACTTTGACCCACAAAAACGAATTTAACATAAAATAATAACAAGGTCATCTGATTCTTTCCCATTTTTGGTAAATGGCAATTTTTTAAAAATTTTAAGACCCACGACATAAGTTATCTTTTGTTTTTGAACGAAGGAAAAAAATAAATAATAATCTACAAAACATTTCAAGGTCAAGCTCAAAGAAGCAGACAACTTTTTCTTTCACACATGCTTTGCAAAAATTCTGTGAAAGATTCGGATGGAGTTTTGAGTCACTTTTTAAAATAAATAAACCCCGAACTGTTTATCTAAATGACACATCTTGTCTGGCATGAGGAAAAAAGTCAACTATCAGCTGGAGCATCATCGCCATCCCTACATAAAATTATGTTTGAACACATGCGTAATATTTATGAAATTTTTTAAATGCTTTAGGAAGTTTTAAACTTGAAATTTATTACGGCCGTTTGTCGCTCCTTCAACTTCTAATGTAAACGAATAGCCAAACGGAATACCGGCCAATTTACAAGGTTTTTTTTTTATTTTTGCATTGAATACCTGCCATCCCCTCTACCTCCCTCCAAGGTGAATTAAGTATTGCCTCCAACATCGCAAAATATTCAGTCAGCTTGACTGTCTGCTCTCGGCGGTGCGGTATTGAATAAAATGGGACACAATTTGCGTTATTTTTTCAAATCAATGTCATTACATAAATAAATATGAACGAAAAAGATAAATAAAGAGTAATAACCAAATAGTTATTTGGCAATCATTTAACCCCCAAACGACAGTTGTGCGTCGTAACAAAGACCAGCAGAGTAACATGTATTAGATATGTACGGGTGTGTGTGTATGTGTCGCGATGGGCCTACAAATCTATGGTCATACATATGTAAATGTTTTGTAGTTAAGTGCGGTTTCTTGTTCACCTTTGTGTTTTTTGGCAGATTTGTTAGATTTGACAAAAATCGCAATTGCTGACATGACTTCTAATAACCGTTGCCAAAAATAGAGATTAGTTTGATAAGTTTTTTTTGGCAGGTAAATATATGTGTGCATATTACAGTAGATAGCAAGTTATGAAAATGAGTTCTGATAAATCTGTATTTTTTACCATAGGTGTATTTAGAACCTGTGATATTTTTTGTAGAAAATATTGTTGAAGACATAACATAGAGCTACAACAATGTTTTTATTATAGCCCTCGTGGATCGAGTTTTTTAAAATATTTTGCAATTATTTTTCTTTTTTTAAATTTTAAGAATATTTTAAGATTTTTTTATGATCGGGAATTTTTAAAGAATATTTTTTGGTAAAACAATTTTTTTAAAGATCGCGTTTTAAATACTTTCTAATAGTACTTTCTAATTCTAAATCTTATCTAAGGATCATTAATTTTTTAGAAATAGTTTTTAAATTATTGAGTTTTTTAAATATTTTGTAATTTATGGATTTAAACCCTTTTTGGTGGTATGGCGAGGTACCAGAAGGGGTTGGCAGATGTATAGCATCTTGACAACAGATCTTGTGTTAGCAAAACTGTTTGTATGTGGAGAATTTGAGGAGATGAATGGATGGATGTGGATGCTTATTTTGCCTTTTTGGGCGTTTTTTTTTAAATTTTGAACTCTCTGTGGGGGAGATAGCAGAAGAAAACTCCAGTCTGAATGGAATCAGACGTTATTTTCTCATTTTATGAGCTTCATGAATATTCACAATTTTGACCCTCTGTAAGGGAGGTACCAGAAGAGTGCACCGATATATTTCATATTCACACCATACCTCGGCTTAATGAAAATATTGTGATGTCTGTAGTTTGAAGAGAACCGAATGTTCACTTCGGATTTTATGATCGTTATTGGTTATTTTAATCTTTATGGGAGAGGTACCAGAAGGAAAGGTCCGATCTCTACCATTGTTATAATAAATCTTGGGTTGGTGCAAACATTGAGATGTACCAAGTCTGAAGAGAATCGGATGTCAATTTCGCGATTTAAGAGCTTCATTGATATTCAACATTTTTACCCTTTGTGGGGGAGGGACCAAGAGGAGTGAACTGATATATTCTATCTACACATTATACCTTGGGTTAATAAAAATATTGTGATGTGTGTAATTTGGTTATTCAAAACTTTGACCCTTTGTGGAGGAGGTACCATAGGTGAACCAATATATCCCATCTTCACACCAGACCTTGGGCTAACAAAAATATTGTGATGTTTGTGGTTTGAAAAGAACCGGATGCTTATTTCCGATTTAATTATAGTTTTGGCTGTTCAAAACTTTGACCCTTTGTGGGGTACTTACCAGAAGAATAGATCCGATCTCTACCATTTTTATAACAAATCTTGTGTTAGTGGAAATATTGAGATATAGCAAATTTTAATGGAATCGGACGTTATTTTTTTTGTTTTATGATCTTCATGGATACTTAAAATGTTGACCCCTTGTAGGGGAGGTGCCAGAAGAAGTGGACCAATATATCTCATCTTCACACCAGACCCTGGGTTATTACAAATATTGTGATGTATGTAATCTAAATACAACAAACTCTTACATCACGTTTTATAAAAGTTACAATAATTCCAAATGTTGACCGTTTGTGGAGGAGGTACTTGATATTGTCCATTTTCGCACCTGAACTAGCACTGATGCAAATATTAGAATTTGCAAAGTTGGAACAAAATCGGGTTATCCTTTCTCTTTCTATGCACTAAATTATTTTCTTTGAAAATGTTGACAATTTGTGTGGGAGGTACCAGAAGGAGTGGACTGATATTGCCCACCTCCGAACTCGATCTAGGTTTTACAATAATATTACGATGTACCAAGTTTGAACCAAATCGGATACTCCCTTCGAGAGCTATGGTGCGCACCAGCCAGAGAGACGGACATCGCTAATCGACTCCAAATGTGCTGAAACGGATTTGGTCCAAAAAGACCCAGGTTCTTAAATCGTTATTTCGATGAAACACTTTTTGGTCGTGTCAAATGATATATACCCTCTTAAGCCATATGTCGGAGGGTATAGACATTTCTTTTGATCAGATACTCCCAATGAACTTTGATCTAGAATAATTCTTCCTTTGACAATTTCTCCGAAAAATGGAGTAAATCTAGGGGTGAAAGGAAAAATGGAGTAGAAATGGAGAAAGAGGTGAATTTCTCAGGAAAAAAATACAATTATTGTTATAGAATATTTTAATTTTGCTACGATAGCGTTTAAGGGGAATTTTTAAGCATATTTAAGAAAGGACCAAAAATACCCATTTGTTGACTCTCTTGGGAATTAAAATTGTCTACCAAAGTAAACCTCGTAGTTTTAGTTGCAATATTGCCAAAAGACCCCATATATACCTAAAATCCCATGCCTTACCGAGAAATATCAAAAAATATTTTGAACTTTTACACTCCAAAGTAATCTAAATAAACGTGGTAGGTTACCTCTTCTTATTTTTTTTTAGTTTCCGGATAAGGTTTTTTTTGTAATCCGTTATTTTTTAGAAATTAGGTTTTATAGAACTATACCCTGGATATAAAGCATTTTTGGGAGAAGTATATTAGTAATTATCGATTTTAAAAAATATTCTTTGGTAATCAAATAAAAAGAATATTTACCCAAAAGGACCCAAATTTCTTCCGAATATTTATGAAAATTAAAGGGATATATTCAAACTGGCAATTTTCTTAATAAACTTCCATGAATACAACACAATGTAGTTATGGTCTAGGTCGTTTCCATGTTTCGTTGAATTTACGCATCGATGTTTGCAATTCTCTGCCGTTTGATATGGTCTTACCTTAACTTACTTTACATTGCATTGGTAATGGCTGACGATGTCTATGAAGTCTACGTCGATGACAACGACGACGAAAACCCCCAACGATATGGTCGTCCTCTCTGTTCGCAAACAAAGCCACAGGTATTGGGCAATTTGACGTGAAATGGGTGTTTGGATTTACTGTTAACACTTGTAGGCCTACAAAATCTATGGATGTCTATCCAACCAAACAACCAGCCAACCAACCAACCAACCATCCAACCACCTGTAATGGACAATTCAAATGTTCGATGGTCGTCTGTTGATTTCATTCATCCATCCATCCGTCCACCGATTCTGCAGTTGTTGATCGGAAGCGACCAGCAAAGACATTCATCCATTGCTGTTGTATGCAAACTTGACATAAGAAGAAAATCAACAACAACAACCACAAATAATATTGTTGTTGCTTGTTTCTTTTGTGCGTGTACATACATGCGTGAGTACATACAACAAAACTATGTTTAACATGCCCCTTTGTTGTCGCAGCCACCATAAATAAACGTTTACTATTTACCTTTTGATATTGAAAACCATGCCAACACCTCATAAGACGTCCGATTTACATTGATTGACAAATGACAACTTGGTCAAGAGTAAACGAAACCGAAATTGAAATGCAAGAAAAGAAATAGGCTTTGAACGGGGATCTGACAATACACACACACATGCACACACAATTTATTATGGTGCTTCGCTTCTTGGAAATGGTAAAGAAACAAAGGCCCCCAAAGACCACAAAGAAATCAAACATTTAGAGAATAGCCAGAGCCATAAGGGGAGGCGATTTTCTTTACTCCACTTTGTGGTACTTTACGCACTTTGTGCACAATATCCGGGTAATTAAGTTATTGAAAAAACGATTTACATCTGTTATCTTTGTGGGAAAATTGTTTGGTATGGTATGAATGGCATAGATATTTTTCGAGGAGCTTGTATTGTTCCTATTAACATGTCTGACTCCAACAAGTCTACGATTAGACTGTGAGATAAAATTCAATGTTTTTCAATTATTACAAATTAACCTAAATATATGGGAGATTTCGTGTCTTCGACAAAGTCATCAAAGGGGTCATTACGTTATATTTTAAAATGCCTAGTCTCACTGTTTCTCAGAAGAATCAGGAGGTATCTACATATATATATATATATATATATATATATATATATATATATATATATATATATATATATATATATATATATATATATATATATATATATATATATATATATATATATATATATATATATATATATATATATATATATATATATATATATACATATATATATATATATATATATATATATATATATATATATATATATATATATATATATATATATATATATATATATATGTATATATAACACTTTTTTAAATTTATATTTTCATAGGAGAAAACATCCAGCCCCAGGTTTTCAACTCTCTGATGAATCTTTTCTAGATGTCAATAATTTGACATAAACTTTTATGATGTTTATGATATTTTACACATTTTATACAGGAATATAAGGTTCTCGACGTTTTCAACTTTTCGACATTCGAAAACCTAAAAAACGGACCATCTATGCGCGTGATAAGGCTGGGTTTTTGGAAATTCGTACTAAAAGGGCACGAAAAGTACTAAAATGTATTGTAATGCATTGTAAAATGTAAAGTACTAATGTACAATTTAACACTTTGTATTGCATGGATTTTGATTGGATGTGGAACATTTTGATTTAGGGGGAACGTATGAAGCTGGAATTTTGAACATGTGTCCCTGTTAGTGGTAGGTTTATACTAAAGTGGTGGTTTAGGAAATGTGTGCACGAAAAGTACTTAATAGTACTATATTTGCTACAATTTGCTATTAGACAATTTGCTGAATAGATAGTGCATGAAATCTGAAATTTGGTATAAGGTTACCATGTGTGGCCTGCATATATGGAAGAGGTTTTGGAAATGTGTCCTATAATTGTTCGAAAAGTACAGAATAGTACTATATTTAACACTGGGTGAGGGGATAGAGATACAATTTTTCAAAAATTTGGCTATGTTTTGAAAATGTGCCCTATATTTGTACGAAAAGTACTAAATGGTACTGAATTTGGTATTGGAGTTTCTGCTGGTATCTGAAATTGAGTTATGGTGGTGGTTTCGGAAATATGCTCTATAATTGTCCGAAAAGCACAATGTTGTACTAAGTTGGGTATTGGGTGAAGTGATAGAGGTGACATCCTGAAATTTCATACAGATGTCACTGTGGGTGTCTGTGGTTAAGATTTGGAGGGGATTTGAATAATGTGTACTATTATTGTACTACAATTATAATATAATACTAAATTTGGTATTTGGTAATGGCATAAAGTTGAAATCGTGAAATTTTATATTGCGATAACTATATTTATCTAGGATTAAGATATGGAAGGACTTTTTTAATGATCGCTAAAATTATACGAAGAGCACCAAATGTTACTAAATTTGGTAAAGAGTGAACGTATAGAGCTTGAATCCCTAAATTTGATATTGAATTCTCTTTTGGTATCTGGGACTGATATAGGGAGAAGATTTTTTGAAATATGTACTATAATTGTACGAAAAGTACCAAATGGTACTAAATTTGGTATTCAGTGAAGGGATAGACCAAAAATTCTCAAATTTGATATTGGGGTCTCTGTTGGTATCTGGGATTGGGATATAAAGGTGGTTTTGGAAATGTGTACTATAATTGTTGGAGAAGTACTAAATGGTACTATATTTTGTATTGGCTAAAGGGATAGAGCCGGAATTCCCAAATTTAATACTGAATCCTTTGTTGGTATCTGGGATTGAGATATGAATATGATTTTGGAAATGTATACTTCAATTGTACCAAAAGTACAAAATGGTACCAAATTTACAATTTCATTACAGGATAGACCTAATATCTTCAAATTTGATATTGAGGTCTCTATTGTTATCTGGAATTGAGATATGGCGGTGGTTTTGGACGAACGCTATTGACATTTAAATATAGCTCGTATATATCTTCGTCCAATTTATATTTTTTTGTTGGTGTTATATTCATCCAAATATTACGTAGTTTGGCACATCCGACCGAATTCTAAATTTAATCAATTATTTCAAATTTGATGAAACCCGTTTCAGATATTGCTATTGCTTCCATACATAAGTTTCATCCAATTTTCTGCTTAAATCCCTTACATTCATTATGCGTACTCTACAACAATGATATTTTGTACCAGACATCAGATACAGACCAGAAATACCTTTGCCAAATTTCATCAAGATCGGTTCAGATATCACACATACAGGGTGAGATGAAAAAACAACAACCATCTTCAGACTGCTGTCATTTCTAAGCCAATCGTCCGACAGCTGTTAAAATCATTCCAGTGACAGCTCATTATATTGTTTACAAGCGTACAAAAGCATTTTGGTGAGAATTTTCCAGAAAAAAAGTTATTTGTGATGGAATTCAAGCGTGGCAGTGTGATTTCTTTAAACTTTGATGGAAAACCACAAGTGGCTATCGTTAGAGCACTCCAGCATTTAAATGTAAATAAATCGTCCATCGCTCCTTACCGTGATACTGGTAGCGTAGCCCGACGTCGAGGAAGTGGACAGAAGAAAACAGCAACAGCAGCAGAAATGGTTCGAAAAGTAAAGAAGAAACTTGATAGAAACCTGCGTCGCAGTGGCCGGAAAATGGCTTGTGAGCTAAACATATCGCAATTTTCCATTCGGCAAATATTGAAAAATGAGTTCGGGGTAAAGCCATTGAAATTCCAAAAAGTGCAAGAACTTACACCGAACTCAAAAGAGATAGAAAATAGACTCAAAGGAGCTAAAGAGTTGCTTCACTTGGCCGATAGTGCTGAACTGCCGAATTTGTTTTTCTTCGATGAGAAAACATTCGTTGTCCAGCAGTTTGTAAACAAACAAAATGATCGTGTTTACTTCCCAAAGAGGTCAGCTGAGCCTTCGGTTGACCATCAGAACTCAAGCGCCGGCTGTGGTTATGGTGTGGGCTGTCATAATACTCAAATCGACCGTGGCATCAGAATAAATGCCGAATATTATGGCGAAAATATTTTGGAGGGTGTATTAAAGCCATTTTGGCCCCACGCCTTGGACATTCCAACAGGACTCAGCACGCGCCACCCAAGAGTGATTACAAAGTAAGGTTCCTCGCTTCATTTCCAGCGCACAATGACCAACAAAATCTCCGGATACCAATCCGTTGGACTATTGTGTCTGGAGTATTTTGGAAAGCAAGGTTGGCATTAAAAAATACCAAAGTGTCGATCACCTCAAGCAAGCGCTTCGCCGGAAATGGACCAAAATAACGCAGAGCAAAATTCGGGTAGCGTGTGACAGTTTCATTGGCCGTTTAAAGGCCATAATTCGTGCCAAAGGTGACCAATTCAAACAAATCTAATCTTATTCTAAAATTTGATGCTATTTCCGAAATGTTTGGCTTTCATTCAATAAATTTAAAAAAAAATGTAAAAATTATGGCGTTTGACTTTGTTTCACGCCAAAACTGGTCAAAATTTTAATTTTTTATATTTCTCATAAAACGTGGAGCAAGCATTAGATTCTCTTCAAATTCCACACATCCCAATATTTCTACTAACACAAGGTCTTGTGTGAAGATGATGGATATCAATCTACCTCTTCTGGTACCTCCCCCTCTACCTCTTCTGGTCTCAATGGTATCCATGAAGCCCATAAAACGCGAAATGAGGATCCGATTATATTCAAACTTCGTCAATATCAATTAGGTGTGGAGATGGAATATATGGGACGACTCCATTTGGTACCTCTCCCTCAACGGGTCAATATTTCTACTAACATGAGATATGGTGTGAAAATGATGAATATTGAAAATAAATTTTAGATTTTCTTTAAATTTTGAAGTGGAACACTTCGGTCCACTACCACGAGCACATTTTAACATTTTTCAAATATGATCACAAAACTTATATAAAGTGAAGGAAGTAGGCGATTTTGTCCAAATCTGGCACTATGTTACATTTATATCAGATATAGGCCAAATAAAAAATCAATGCGAGTAGTTGTGCTTACCTCAGCCGACCAGAAAATCACCTTACGATATCGTGTACCGCATATCATTGTTATGGTATGCATATTATGGCTTTAGAGGATGTAAATATCATATCGGGGGCTATACCAAAATCAGAACCGATTCCCGTCAAATTTGGCACACCTGCCATAATCATTCATTTGAAACACATTTAACGTGAAAACGTATAAAAATATATGGCTGTATGAAAGTTTGAGGCTATTGTCACCAACATAACACGCGGACATAATACCCGGTACCACAGTGTGGCAGTAATATGGCTCTGCTATTTCTTCAAAAAGTCCACACAATTTGTTCATTCTAGCTCGAAAATTTGCAAGTAAGTATTGACAATTCTATGAAATTTTTTTCTTAACAAAACCTCGTTCATAGTTCTGTTGGTTCTTTAAAAATATTATTTTAAAAATCCATGATTATAGCTCTACTAATAGTTAATATAACCTCATATTTGTACCTGTCCATCCAACCCAATCTCAGCATATGGTGGGTGGTCATTATTTTGGCTCTGGTCTTTACCCTCGACCACAACAATTATCGTCTTCGGGGTTGTCTTGGTGGACACAATGAAAAAAATCCCACTATAAGTGATTTTGTGTTGTTATATTTTTTTCTCTTAGCCAAGTTAGTACGTGAGCTTTACAAAACGTGTCGTTCTGTATTTTGTCATTTGTTTTGCATTTTTGCCGTTAAAAAAACAATCTATGTGTGTCGGCGGTGTTTGACCATCCATACATATTGTGTGCAGTCTGCGTACTTCTTCTTCTTCTTCTTGGGCCATAATAAATGGCGCTGTTGTTGTGTGCGCTGAGCATGCGCCGTTTCCATAGCCTTAAGATGCCCTTGACTCCGTTTGTTATTGTTTTTGTTGGCAAGCCTGTAATTGTAAACGTTTGTTATTCCTTTCAGCTGGCATTCGAGAGACATGACAAAAATGCACAGTGTTTTTTTGTTTCGTTTTGTTTTGGAACGTTTAGGTTTTCGCAATTGCTTTGCCAAAATAATAGTGTAACGATAATAACAATAACAACAACAGCAAACATATATTTTTGTAATTTTTATTTGAAACAAATTTTAATGAAATGGTTATTTTAAAATGAGTTTTAATGCAACATGTATCGATATGTTGGGGCAGATACTTCGATTTCATTAATTTTAATTAAGGTATTTTGGAATTATTTGAAAATTGTTATATTTTTTAATTGGGATGCATGCTATAAAGTGCCATAATGCAAGCCGAATTTCCGAAATTTTTGCAATTTGTTTGTCTTTGAGTTTACGATTTAAAAACGTTGACCTAGGTCTGATATAAATATTACAACATGCCATATTTCGACTATATCGTCTACTTCCTATAATTTATATGAGATATGTGAAATATTTTTGGAATATGTAGGATACCAGATATAAAGGACCAAAATATTCCACTTCATAATTATTGGTACGTGCAAAATTTAATGCAAATCGAACATTTTTATCCAATTTTTTACGAAATCATAAATTCCGATTAATTTACATATTCATATCAGATTTCTGGCTAAGGGAAATATTTAGGTATAGCAGGTTGTATAGAATCGCCAACTTGTTTCGCAATTATGACAGAGATAAATATTGCATGTGAAATTTGAAGAGGGTTGGATGCTTATTTCGGGTTTTATGAGCGTTTGGGTTTTCAAAATTGTAAATCGTTTGTGGGAGAGGGAGCTTCATAGATATTCAAAATTCTGAACCCTTTGGGGGCAGGTACCAGAAGGAATGAACCCATTTACGCCATTTTCACAGCATATCTTGTGTTAGTAAAAATAATGGAATGTGTGAAATATAAAGAGAGCCGAATACTTATTTCGGATTTAATGATCGTTTCGGTTATTCAAAACTTTCATCATTTGTGGGGGAGGTACCAGAGGGAACTGTCCGATCTCTATCATCTTTATACTGGATCATGTGTTGATGGAAATATTGATTTCTGCCAAGCCTGAATGTAATCGGATGTTAACTTTGCGTCTTATGAGCTTAATGGATATTCAAAAATTTGACCCTTTGTGGAGCAGGTACCAGAAAGAGCATATCTTGTGTTACTAAAAATAATAGCGTGTATAAAATATGAAGAGAACCGAATACATATTTCGGATTTAATTACCAGAAGGAATGGTCCGATCTCTACCATCTTTATAACAGATCTTGTATTGATGGAAATATTGAGATATACCAAGTCTGATTGGAATGGGATTTTAACTTCGCGTTTTATGATCTACCATGGACCATGACCATGGATATTCAAATTTTTTAACCTTTGTGGGGGAGGTATCAGAAGGAGTGGACAGATACTTCCTATCTTCACAAGAGATAGAAATAATGGCGTGTGTGAAAATTGAAGAGATCCGGATGCTTATTTCGGGTTTTACGATTGTCTTGTTTATTTGAACCTTTAACCGTGTGTGGGGGAGGTACCAGAAGAAATGGTCCGATCTGTACTATCTTTATAACAGATCTTGTGTTGATGGAAATATTGAGATGTACCAAGTCTGAATGGAATCGGATGTTAATTTCGTGGTTTATGAGCTTCATAGATATTCAAAATTCAAAAGCAGAAGTGGGGTAGGTACAAGAAGAAGTGGACCCATATATCCCATCATATATCATATCTTGTGTTAGCAAAAATAATGGCGTGTGTGAAATTTGAAGAGAACCGGATGCTTATTTCGAATTTTATGATTGTTTTTTGTTATTCGTAACTTTGACCCTTTGTGGGGGAGGACCATCTTTATAACAGATCTTGTGTTGATAAATATATTTAGATGTACCAAGTCTGAATGGAATCGGATGTTAATTTCTCGTCATAGATTATCAAAATTTTGACCTTTTGTGGGGGAGGTACAAGAAGGAGTGGACCGATATATCCCATCTTTACAACAGATCTTGTGTTAGTAGAAATAATGGGATGTGTCAAATATGAAGAGAAACGGATGCTTATTTCGTTTTGGTTATTCGAAACTTTGACCCCTTTTGGGGAGAGGTACCAAAAGGAGTGGTTCGATCTCTATCATGATATAAATATTGAGCTGTGCCAAGTCTGAACGGAATCTCGCGTCTTATGAGCCTCATAGATATTCAAAATGTTGACCCTTTGTGTGGGAGGTACCAGAAGGAGTGGACCGATATATGCAGACCTTGGGCTAATGAAAATATTGTGATTTGCGTAATTTGAAGACAATCGGTATCCTACATCACATTTTATAAGGGTTATAATTATTTAAAATGTTGACCCTTTGTGGGAGAGGTAGTTGATCGATATTGTCCATTTTCGTACCAGACCTAGCACTGATGCAAATATTAGGATTTGCAAAGTTGGAGAACAATTGGATTATCCCTTCCCTGAATTGGCAGTAAAATATTTTCTTTGAAAATTTCGATGTTTTGCGGGGGAGGTAACATAAGGTGTGTACCGATATATTCCATCTCCGAACTCGATCTAAGTTTGACAATAATGTTATGATGTACCAAGTTTGGATCAAATCGGATACTCCATTCGAGAGTTATCATGCACACCAACCAGCCAGACAGACGGACGGACATCGCTAGATCGACTCCAAATATCCTGAAACTGATTTGGTCCAAGGAGACCTGGGGTCTAAAAACGTTATTTCGATTGCACGCTTTGCCCGTATCAAATGATGTATACCCTTTCTAGCCCCCTTTGTTGACCTGCTTGTTTGTTAATATTTCTGCTCAATTTTTATCCGCAATATTTCGAAATTCGCATTCGAATTGAGTCAACGAAATTCAGGCATTATCCTTTTTGAGTCACAGTGCCCTTAAGAAAAGTTCATGTATGTTGTCATTATAGAATTTCGGAACATTATATTTAAAGCTGCTTGTTTTTAAACTTTTTGTGTGAGAAAAATCTCAGCTGAAAGCCATTTTTTATGAGGTTTAAAAATAGAAACAAATATATGTTTAGGCAGGCTAACACTTGTCACACACTCGCCCTTATGCCGGTATACACAAGTATCTATGACTGTTTGTATTTCGCTCCTCCTACTCCTCCTCTTCCTGCTGTCTACCCTGTGTACAGTACGTGTAACAATTAAGCATTCCATTGTTTGACTATGCGCATGCGTCGCCTCGCCGTGCCTCGCCTCATAACCTGTACTTAAACTTTTGAATAATGCCACGACAATAACTCGAATTAAATGTTGTATGACATCTAATTAAGTTAAGACTCTTTAATTTCATATCATTACCGTCCAAACTAAGTGGCGTCGAACCTTGTCAAACTAATATTTATTTCGATTTTAATTTTTGCCCTGTCTTAAGTTTTGTTTTTTGGCCAGTGATAAATTGTTAGTGGTTCTGCCGCAAAGTAGCGGTTGTGCTTCGAGATATTTCTATTTTTATTTAATTGTTTAATTTTGTTATTAGGGAATTTGGTATTTTTAGCTGTGGGAAGACATTTATCAAAAATAGACATATGCGTATGCAGGAGAATTCAGTTATGGCTAACTTATGGAGATCTAGTTTTTCATATCGTTATACTCTCAGTCATATGGCCACAGAGGATATGTATCATTTTATACGGCCAAAACGGGCCTAATCGAAATAACGGTTTTAGACCCTAGGTCTCTTTGGACCAAATCCGTTTCAGGACATTTGGAATCGATCTAGCGATATCCGTCCGTCTGGCTGTCTGGTTGGTGCGCACGATAACTCTCGAAGTGAGTATCCAATTTGATCCAAACTTGGTACATCGTAATATTATTGTCAGACTTAGATCGAGTTCGTAGATGGGCAATATCGGTCCACTGTTTTTGGTAACTCAACCCTCCCCCCCCACAAAATGTCAACATTTTCAAAGAAATTAATTTATTGCACAGAAAGAGAAAGGGTGATCCGAGTTTGCACCAACATTGCAAATGCTAATATTTCCATCAGTGCTTCAAGAGTGAAAACGGACAATATCGGTCCACTCCTTCAAGTACCTCCACCCGAAAGGGTTAAAATTCTGAATAATTATAACTCTTAAATAATATGATGTAAAAGTCCGATTGTCTTCAAAATTTCACACATCACAACGTTTTTATTGACTCAAAATATGGAGTGAAGATGGGAAAAATCTGTCCACTCCTCCTAATACATCTCCCACAAAGGGCCAAAGGGTCGGAATCTCATAAAACGTAAAATTAACATCCAATTCCATTCAAACTTGGCAAATCTAAACATTTCTATCAACACAAAAACTGTTATAAAGTGGAGTGGTGGAGATCGGACCATTACTTCTCGCACCTCCCCCACAATGGGTTAAAATTTTAAATAATTATAACTCTCATGAAGTCCTATTATCTTCACATTTGACAGATTAGCATGTTTTCATTAACACAAGATCTCTTCATAATTCACACATTCTATTATTTCTACAAATCTGATGAGAAGATAAGATATATCGGTCCACTCCTTCTGGTACCTCACCTACAACGAGTCAAAAATTTGTAATAACCAATAACATCATAAAACGCGAAATGTGCATCCGATTCATTTCAAACTCGGTTCATTCCAATACTTCTATCAATAAAAGATCTGTTATGAAGGTGAACAAAATCGGACTACTCCTTCTGTTACCTCCCCCACAACGGGTCAACATTTTAAATAATTATAACTTTCATAGAACGTGAAATAAGTATTAGATTCTCTTCAAATTTCACGAATCCAAATATCTCTTCTAACACAAGATATGGAATAATGATTATAGATATCGGCCCACTCCTTTTGGCATCTCTTCCACAAAGGGTAACACGTTTCAATACTTATAATATTGGCCCACACCTTAGAAACCTCTTCTATGAACGGTCATCAGTTTGAATAATTATCAATCAAGTCGAAATATATGCAAAATCATCTCCATATCTCAATTCCAGATACCAACAGAGATCTCAATATCATATTTCGGGATTCCAGCTGTAGATAGTTACTCAATACCATATTTAGTAACATTTATTACTTCTAATATAATTTTAGTACTGATTTGCAAACCCGTTCTGTAAAACACAGACACCAAAAGTTTTGGCAATATTAAATTTTACGGTTTCAGCTCTGTCCCTTCAACCAATTCCCAATTTAGTACCACTTTGTACCATATAGAAAAATTATGGTACGGATATCCAAGATCAGCTCCTTCCACAGACCAAATTTCACGATTTAAGCTATATTCCTTCAACCTATACCCAAGTTAGTACCATTCAGTACTATTTGTACAATTATGGTACACATTTCCAAAACAACCTCCATATCTTTACCACAGATACCAACATGGACATTTATTTCATATTTCGGGACTTCAGCTCTATTCCTTCACCCAATACCAAATTTGATACAATTCACTACTTTTCGTAAAATTATAATACATATTTCCAAAACCAATTCTTGATACCAACATAAATCTCGATATCAAATTTGAGGACTCCAACCGCACCCCATCAACCAATATCACATTTAGTACCATTAGTACCATTTAGTACTTTTCGTGCAATTATGCTACACATTTTCAAAATCACACACTTTTCCAAAAAAAAAAAAAAAAAAAAAAACATGGATATTCCAGCTCTATTCCTTCACCCAATATAAAATATCATACCATGACAGACACCAGCAGTGACCTTAGTGTCAAATTTTAGCTGGATCCCTTTACCCAATACCAATTTTAGTACCATTTAGTACTTTTCGTACAAATATAGTACACATTTTAAAAACCGCCTCCAAATACCAACATGGAGCTCAATGAAAAATTTTGAGAATTCCATATATTCCCATATCAAATTTTGTACCACTTAGTACTTTTCGTACAAATATAGCATGTATTTCCAAACCACCGCTAAATCTCAAACACAGATACAATTAGAATTCTAAATATTTAAATTTTAGACTTTTAACATCATTCCTTCACCCAATACCAAATTTAGTACTATTTTGTACTTTTCGTACAATTATAGTACAAATTTTAAAAACTACCTCCGAATACCAACATAGAGCTCAATGCAAATTTTGAGGATTCAATATATTCCCATACCAAATTTAGTACCACTTAGTACTTTTCGTACAAAAATTGGACGCATTTCCAAACCATCGCCAAATCTCAAACACACATGCCATTAGTAATCTAAATATCAATTTTTAGAATTTTATTTCACTCATTACCAAATATAGTACCATTTAGTACTTTTCCTTCAATTATAGTACACATCTCCGAAATCATCTCCATATGTCCTGTGGCCTGGACAGCCGTGAACAGCGACACTAACACCAAATTTCAGATTTCTAGCAACATATGTTCATTCAACAACAAATTTTACCAAATATTGTACTATTTAGCATTTTTCGTGCACTTGTGGTACGCTATTCCAAATCAACCTATTTATCACAAATCTACCACAAAAAGAGATCCTCATGTTATAAAATTTAAAAATTCCAGCCGTATCTGTTCACCTCTGTTCCAACTGTTCCAAAACTGAGTACCATTTAGTACACTTAGTACATATTTTCAAAATAAAATCCAGCATTAATTCACATATTAAATTTCAAGTTTTTTGCTCTATCCGTTCATATAATATCAAATGGCACCACCTTAGAAGTTTAGTACCATTTCAGAACTTTACGTAACCTTAAGGTTCCAATTTCCAAAAACCCTATCCTACACCCCATTCCAAAGACACTCATTCCAAATTTTAAAATTCTAGTTCATTCCGTTTGTCCATTACAAATTATTCAATTTTTTTGTATTTTTCGTACCCTTTTAGTACGAATTTAACACCAAGGCTGGCCCAAGTGCAAATTTTCAAGATTCTAGCTTTAGTCGTTTGTTCTCGGCAGGTAGTCACTTTTACTTTTTTTTATACCCTATCAGGGTATTATGTCTTTGTTCATTTGTTTGTAACAGGTAAAAGGAAACGACGTAGACCCCCTAGTGCCTTTTGATAATCTGCATAGAATCACATTCTGAGTTGATTTATGCATGTCCGTCCGTCCATCCGTCTGTCCATGTATTTTTGTAAACAAAGTACAGTTCGCATTTATTGCCCTATCCACATGAAATTTTGCACAAATCATTTGTTTGGCCCAAGGACGACCTTGTTGAAATTGGAGATAATCGGACAAAATTTAGATATAGCTCCCATATATATCTTCGCCCGATTTGCCTTTTATTGTGCACCAAACTTGTAATATCAGCCCGAATGGTATGGAATTTTGCACATACAACCAAATTAGGCCTGCAAATAAGTATACCAAATTTGATCGAAATCGGTTCAGATGTAGCTATAGCTCCCATATATATTGTTCATCCGATTTGTTATTTTTGTCTTCCGCAGCCGTGATATGCACTCTGTAACAACAATATTTGGGGAAATATATCAAATATAGCTCAGAAATACCTTTGCTAAATTTTATCGAGATCGGTTCAGATTTGGATATAGCTTCCATATATAACTTCGTCCGATCTACAATTTATTGTGCACCAAACATTTAATATTTGTCCAAATGGGATGGAATTTGGCACTTACGACCGAATTGAGTCTAGAAGCTAGTTCGTCAAATTTGGTGAAGATCGGTTCAGATATAGCTATAGTTCCCATATATATTGTTCATCCGATTTGTTATATTTGTTACCCACAGCCATAATATGCACTCCGTAACAACGATATTCAGTGAAATATATGAAATACAACTCAGAAATATCTTTGCCAAATTTTATCGAGATCGGTTCCAATTTCGATATAGCTCCCATATCATTATCCGATTTCAAATTAATTGTGCATAAAAACTTTTAATTGTTATGTGGAACTCTACTAAATTAGCAAAGTGGTGTAGGGTATCATAAAATCGGCCCTGCCCGACTTTAAGACTTTCTTTACTGGTTTATATATACAGATTATGAAAAGAATACCTTCATATATAATTACGACTCTTAATCTGTATTTTAAGACGATTTTTCTTAAATATATAGCGAAACAGGATGTTTTAAGAATTTTTTCTAACATAAGTCATTGGCTTTTTTTGTAATAGCATAATGTGGTTAGGTTCCATTCGGTCCATAATTATAATTTGGTATTTTGTTCAATGACATCTTGTCTAAAATCAAATTTATTCTAATAAAGCTATTCATTATAACCACGTTCCACTGTAACTTCCATTTCTAAACCACAACAATCCAGCCAAATTAAAAAAAACGCAAATCCATTAATGTCTAGGCACCTAGGCAATGGCAATTGTTGTGGAAATTTATCGACTTCGATTCATTTGCAATTGGTTCATTAATTTTGGAAATATCAGTTAAATACTTATTTGTTGTTAAATGTTAAAATTGAATCCAGTTTTTAATTAATAATACATTATTCTATGTCTCTAAAAAATTGCGAAATATTTCTTATTGTCTTAAAAGAAGGAGACGACATTTTTATTCAATTTAGACAATAAATGTATATATTTATTCAGATATAATAAAAATCTGAAGAAAAAAATCCCTGATACGACAAGTGCGACTGGTACTAATTTCTGATGTCCTTTATTATGAAAAAATAAAAAATACGAAATTGAAACGGGTTGGTACAATTATTAATGGTTCAAAACAGGAGTACTTTTTATGAAATAAATTTCATAACATTTTTTTAAGAAACAATGTTAAAAAGCTTCAGTATCTAACATTTTATGGGTGACGTTCACAAATATTGGACCTCCATATCCCAACTTTACTTAGATCTAATGTTGCAATATGAGAAATTAAAAAAAAAACGAGGAATAATTTCCAATTTAACAAGTTAAAAAGTATCTGTCGGTTTAGCTTCTTCCTACTTCCTTCACTTTATAAGAGATGTGTGATCATTTATGGAAAATGTGCGTGATGTACCAGATATACCGGTCGACCGAAGTATTCCATTTTTATGCTTCACCTAATAGAAATAAAAATTTTCGAAATCATAAATTCCGATTTTAACGAGTAGAGATACAAATTTCCAATGTATGGACGAAAAATTGTGCTAGGTGAGCACAATTCAGCACAGCAGATTTGAAAAATTCCACATATTACAAAAGTTATTCATTTTTTTAATTTTTAGCGAGTAACGAGTAAAGGTAGAAATTCGTTATGTATGGACGAAAAATTGTGCTAAGTGGGCACAACTCAGCACAATTTACCGCATGTCGATATTTGAATTTTTACAAAAATTACAGCAATTTTTCGTTATATATGTATTTTTTTAATTTTAACTAGTAACGAGTGGAAATACAAATTTTCAATGTATGGACGAAAAATTGTGCTAGGTTAGCACAAATCAGCACAACTTTTAGTTTTTCGATATCGTGTTTATAAATATGCGATTTTGATTTTAACGAGTAACGAGTAGAGATTTAAGTTTTAGCGAGTAACGAGTAAAGGTGGAAATTCGTTATGTATGGACGAAAAATTGTGCTAAGTGGGCACAACTCAGCACAATTTACCGCATCTCGATATTTGAATTTTTACAAAAATTACAGCAATTTTTCGTTATATATGTATTTTTTTCAATTTTAACTAGTAACGAGTGGAAATACAAATTTTCAATGTATGGACGAAAAATTGTGCTAGGTTAGCACAAATCAGCACAACTTTTAGTTTTTCGATATCGTGTTTATAAATATGCGATTTTGATTTTAACGAGTAACGAGTAGAGATTTAAGTTTTAGCGAGTAACGAGTAAAGGTGGAAATTCGTTATGTATGGACGAAAAATTGCTAAGTGAGCACAACTCAGCACAATTTACCGCATCTCGATATTTAACAAAATTACAGCAATTTTTCTGAAAAATACTGTTTTTTTTTCGAAATTGCCATATCTTGAAAACGGTTGAAAATATTGAGAAAAAATAAACGGCACAAGTTAGCACAAATCAAGCGCGACCCAGCACAACTTTAATTTTTTCGAAATTCGAAAATTGCAATTCTGACATACTTTCGAAATTATCGTTTTTTTCGAAATTGGTAAGAGATATCGAAAAAAATTTAACGGCACAAATGGGCACAAACCGAGTACGACTCAGCACAACTTAAATTTTTTCGAAATTCGAAAATTGCAATTCTCTCAGATTTTTTCGAAAAAAAATCTTTTTTCAAATATCTCAGAAATTTTTTCGAATTTCGACAAAAAATCGGCACAATTGAGCACAAACCTAGTACAATTCAGCACAACTTTCCTTTTTTCGAAATTCGAAAATTGCAATTCCAACGGACACCACATATTCATCTCAGGTTTCTGGTTGAGAGACATATTTTAATATATAGCAAGTTTTTAAGAATCGCTGGGTTGGTTCGCAATTTTTGACAGATAGAAGTATTGGAAATTATGACCTTTTGTATGAGAGTTACCAAAAGGGGTTCGCAGATATATATCATCTTCTTATTTTAGCAAAAATGTTTCTATGTATGATATTTGAGGAGAGTTGGATGCTTATTTCGCTTTCTTTCTTAGCGTTTTGTTTTTCAAAATATTGAACCCTATGTGGGGATGTACCAGAGGAAATGGTCCGATCCCTCTCAATTTTATAACAGATCTTATATTGATTGAAACATTGAGATTTGCCAAGTCTGAATGACATCGAATGTTAATTTCGCGTTTGATGAACTTCATGGATATTGACCCCTTGTGGGGAAGGTGCCAGACGGAGTGGACCGGTATATCCCATCTTCGCAGCAGATCTTGTGTTAGTAGAAATAATAGGATGTGTGAAATGTGACGAGAACCGGATGTTTATTTCGGATTTTATGAACTTTTTGGTTATTCAAAACTTCGACCTTTTGTGGGGGAGGTACCAGAAGAAATGTTCCGATCTCTTCCATCTTTATAACAGATTTTGTGTTGATGGAAATAGTGAGATGTACCAAGTCTATAATGGAATCGGATGTTAATTTCGCGTTTAATGGGCTTCATGGATATTCAAAATATTGAGCCTTTGTGGGGTAGGTACCAGAAGGAGTAGATCGATATATTCCATATTAATACCTGACCTGAACTATTGAGATGTGTGAAATTTGAAGACATTTGGACTTTTACATCACATTTTATAAGAGTTGTAAGTTTTCAAAATTTTGACCCTTTATGGGATAGGGTGAACCGATATTGTCAATTTTAGCACCTGACCTAAAACTGACGCAAATATTAGGATTTGCAAAGTTGGAGCAAAATTATTGCTTATCTTTCTGCGCAGAAAATATATATTTTTTTTTTTAATTCCCACCTTCACCTTGGGTTAATAAAATTATTGAGATGCGTGAAATTTGAAGACAATCGGACTCTTACATCACATTTTATAAGAGTTATAATTATTCAAAATTTTGGCCCTTTGTGGGGGAGGTACTGGAAATTATTATTATTATTATTATTTTTTTTTTTTTTTTTGAAAATTTCGACTTTTTGTGGGGGAGGTACCAGAAGGAGTGGACCAATATATACCACCTTCACACCACACCTAGGGTTAATAAAATTATTGTGATGTGTGAATTTCGAAAACATTTGGATCTTACATCACATTTTATAAGAGTTGTAATTTTTCAAAATTTTGACCCTTTTTGGGAGAGGTACCTGATGGGGTGGACCGATAATGTCCATTTTTGCACCTGACCTAGCACTAACGAAAATATTCGCAAAGTTGGAGCAAAACCGGATTATCTTTTCTCTCTTTGTGCAATAAATTATTTTCTTTCAAATTTTTTTTGCGTGAGAGGTACCAGAAGTAGTGGACCGATAGTGCCCATCTCCGAACTCGATCTAAGTTTTGACAATAATTTTACGATGTACCAACTTTGGATCAAATCGGCTACTCCCTTCGAGAGGTATCGTGACAGACGGACGGACAACGCTAGATCGACCCGAAATGTCATGAAACGGATTTGTTCCAAAGAGATCTAGTCTAAAAACCTGGTCTAAAACCGTTATTTCGTTGAGGCACGTTTTCGCTGTATCAATTAATAGATACCCTCTGTAGCGATATGGCTCAGAGTATAAAAACATTAAATTCGGCCGAGCCGAACTTTTAATACCATCCATTACTTTTAAAAAACCCCATAAAGTGGGTGAAGCCCCTTTATAGGGGCCTTAGGGGGATCTATATATTCAATTTTATACTACAAGGATTTTTGTCTATTGAGAGTCTTAAATATCAATTTCGTGGGTAAATGTGACCAGGATCGGTTAGTACCTTTATATGTGCGCTATATAAAAACCTGAACCTAGATATTCAATGTTCTGCCACCGGAGCTATAACCCATAACGAACTGCAAATGTCAATTTTTGTCAATTTTAAACCTTTTAGTCTGGGCGTTGATGAATCAATCAGTCAGTCACCGAATTAAAAAAAACGAGTAAAAAATCTGTAAGTTCGGCCGGGCCGAACTTTGAATATCCTCCACCAATTTGGAAGGAATTTGGAAATTCTCAAAAACAATAAAATCCGTTAAAAATTCTATTAAAATCTTAAAAATACCGAATGTAGCTGTTACATTAGGGTCTATACGACGACATGGACCTGCACAGACAATTTTCTGACTTAGGCTGTAGCATAAATTTCAATCTTCAATACCAAACTTCAAACAATTCCGACGAATATTGTCGCAAAAATCATCAAAATACCGAATATCGGGAGGTACCGTTATATGGGGGCTATAGGAAGACGTGGACCTACATGGCCCATTTTCAATACCAAAAGCCCTGTAGACATAATATACATTTGAGTAAAATTTTTTCGATCTACTTCAATTCGTTCGGAAGCTAGAGTGATTTCCACAGACGGATAGACGGACAGACATCGCTAAATCGACATAGAATTTTATGCTGATCAAGAATATATATACGTTGTGGGGTCTAAAATATATATTTCGAGGTGTTACAAACGGAATGGCAAACTGTGCTGGCCACTTTGCCACTTTACCTAACGATGTAAAATTTCAAAACTCCGATACACGTGTGTTCAATTTAAGCTCTACTTTCATAATTGACTGAGTATTTTCTGTAATTATTTTTGTGGTGCACAGTATTATTGGATTCTCCATTTAATTCTTAAGAAAAAAATGGAAGATAGGTTGATGTAAATATACTGTTCAATGGGAATACCTTCATTGTACTCCAAACATTCCGAAGAAAGTGAAAATTGGCTGTGTCACATGAAAACACGTTTTTTTTTTTTTCATTTTGTGTTTCCAAAATAGAATCTAATTCGACTCAAATGCCACCTAACTAATTATGTAAATTATTCGACAACAAAAATATCAACATTTTCCAATTATGGTAATATCCGAACAGCCTTTAAAAATACAATCGAGAAAATTCTTTGCATTGACCAAAATTGAAGAAAACGTGAGCGGACACCTGTGCTCCGAATTTCTTTTCAACTTGACACAGTTAGTTCCAAAGCCATGAATGGCAGGAGAACAAGTTTAGCTGCCAGGCCAGAGGCTGACTACACGCAATCGCGTGTCGTCGTCGTTGTCGTCTTCATCGGCCATGTGTTGACATTTGCATCCGATTTTGATTCGATTCGATTTGATTTTATGGTAAATTCATATTTATCATTTATCCAATTAGAAATCATTTGAGATGAAGCGCAGCAAACCGCACCTTAATTGATTGTGTCGGGGCCGTGTTTGGAAGACGGGAAAAAAAGTTGAAGACAAAATTTCAACATCGCTCCGAAGACAACGCCGTGAATGGTAAAGAAAATTTAAATGTCCCATATAAACCCTAAATATAAGCAGAAGAGGAGAGGAGAAGGAAAAAAAAAACAAATGTTTTCAATATTTTTTTGTTTTAATGAATACGAATCTTTGTGTGTGTCTGCGTTTCGGAAAAGACACCGCAACAGGTGTTATGTAATGGCAAAAATGATTTTTGGTTTCAGTTTTTTCCTTTTTTTTTGGTATTTTCTTTGATTTTAATTTCCAGTCAGGCAAGCCGTGCCGTGTTAAACGTTTTCTGTTTTAAGTTGTCAAAATTTCGAATTTGAAATGACCACCGACCAACAAACTGACCGAACGATCTTCATGCGAAGCTATCACCGGCAGATAAAACAAACGTTTCTCTTGTAACTGGGTCCCAATAATGGGTTATTGTTCAAATTCCTTAATGCCAACAAAGTATGTCAACGCTTAACGTTTTCTTTTTGAAATGCAGAAGCAGAAGCAGCAGCAACAGCATTCACATCGGCGACCCAAGCCACCGATAGATAGATAGACCCGCCATTGATTGAATTGATGATGACAATGTCATCGAAGCACCTTTGAAATTAGGTGGATAGCTATTACCACACACAGGCCGTGAGAGAAAACCGTAAAAAGGGGGAGGCGACTAATGGCGACTATTGATTCGTAAACTGAAAGCCCCCCTCCCCCAGCTACGCACTCTGAATATGTAAGATGGTGTCGTCAGATAGTGTCCACTATCTTGGCCATTTAACAGTGCAGCCGTTTATCTGCTTACGTGCATCGTCATAATATTTGCGCTGGCCACAGGCGCGCTCATCAGCTGTCAAGATATTGCACAAAAATTCACAATGTTTTTTCTGTTGTTGTTGTTGTTCACGAAATTAAGACATTTCATTGATAAGTCGAATATTTGTGCACCCAAACAAATGTCTGCATTTAATGGATTCCCAAAAAAAGAGATTTTTTAAAGGTATGTATGGCAATCGAGGAAGTCTCTAAGAAAAAGTAATCCTAGAACTGTGTTTGGAACGGGAATTAAAGAGAGAGGGGCAATGATTTTTTACCAACTGTG
Organism: Musca domestica; assembly: GCF_030504385.1. NCBI lineage: Eukaryota > Metazoa > Arthropoda > Insecta > Diptera > Muscidae > Musca > Musca domestica. The sequence goes on along the minus strand of NW_026712406.1, from coordinate 1,954,480 downwards.
TTGGACTGAAAATCTGTATCTATCATAAAATCAGATCTCCGGAAAACTCGGAAATTTGTACATAGAGTAAAACTCACTCGAATTCGAGCCGGAGCACTCATGGGAGCAGAAAAAAAAAGATATTTGAAAAAATTAATTTTTTCAATGTCGATTGAATAGAGAGCAACATAGAGAGCATGTTTCCCTCTTTTTTGAGTGGGAGAAAAAATCGCTCGAAATCAGATTCCACTTTTGCCGTGTACTCTTTTGGTTATTGTATTTCTATATATGAGCATTTTTTGTACACGATCACACCCCTCTCTCCCTCTTCAACCATTTGCACAGTACACGCACACACAAAGCAGAACGCAAAATATTTTTATATCCTCCACCATACATAGTATGGAGACCTAACCTATTTTAGATCAGCGTAAAATCGATTCATCCCTGTCCGTCCGTCTGTTGTAATCACGCTAAAGTTAAAATGAATTAAGATAGGAAGCTAAAATTTTGGACAGATCAGTCTTTTGTTTGCTTGTAGGTCAAGTTCGAAGATGGGGTATATCGGTCCACGATATCGTATAGCCTCCATATTAAGATACCTCCCCATATTCGGCATGTTGATGACTTTAGCGACAGCATTCACCGTAATTACAGTCATATGGCTACAGAGGGTATATATCATTCGATACGACCAAAACATGCCTCATCGAAATAACGTTTTTAGACCCTTGGCCTCTTTGGACCAAATCCGTTGCAGGACAATTGGGCTCGATCTACAATGTCCGTCTGGCTATCTGCTTGGCTGGTACATCGTAATATTATTGTCAAACTTAGATCGAGTTCAGAGATGGGCAATATCGGTTGAAGGAGTGGACCGAATGTTTTCTCATCGGAGAAAACCAAATAATATCCAGCCTTGACTTATACTTATATAAATTTTTAACTCTTTATGGGGGAGGTTCCAAAGCAGTTGGCCAATTTTGACCAATTCGTATCTGAACTAAGACTGTCTTGCCTTTGGCTGAGGGTATAAAAATGACGTATGGAACACTTAAGCATTGTACCGGCAATATGTAACGAAATGGCTGTAATTTTCAGAGTTAACTTCAAATTGTGACTTAATTGCTGTCCACAATTCACTTTTAAACGTACCAGCATTTCCGATGTATATTGCGACAGATGCCGAGCTTTTGCAGCATCTTCTAATTTTTGTGTAATTCTCATTCTCCATTCCAAACGTGGATTTGCAAACAATGTCTCTCCAACATCGAAAACAAATTAGTTGGTATCAGAGAAGTGCTTTTCGTTCTGATTTATTCATTTGATCCGCCAAATAATATCCGATGACGATGTAGGCTTCTGTCCTTGAATTCAAACTCCACGCGGCATTTCGCGCCGAACGACCCATATGACCCAAATAAACATTCCACCGATAAATTCATATAGATCTCTGAAAATATGTAGGACCAATCCTCATCGACTGCACGAACAAAACTAAATATTCTCTCAAAACCAATTTAACAGAAAATTCAAAACAATTTATTTTTTTACTCTCACCATACTATGGAGGGTATATTAACTTTTTCATTCCGTTTGTAACTCCTCGAAATAAAAATTCTAAAATTCTAAGTCGATTTAGCGATGTCCGTCTGTCTGTCTGTCCCTCTGTTGTAATCACGCTATTTTTCGAACGAATTGAGATAGAAGGCTAAAATGTGGCACATATGTTTATTTTGCCAGTAGGCAGGTTAAGTTCGTAAATGGGCCATGTAGGTTCACGTTTTCATATAGCCCCCCATATAACGATACCTCCGTTATTCGGTATTTTGATGTTTTAGCGACATTATTCAACGGAATTGTTTCACGTCTTCGTATAGCCCCCATATAACTGTACCTCCCAATATTAGGTATTTTTATGATTTTAGCGTCATTATTCACTGGAGTAGTTTCAAATTACGTATTTAGAGTTCGTAATGGGAACTACAGTTTGTGACAGAAAATTTGCTATGCAGGTCCAGGTCTTCGTATAGGCCTCATATATCAGTACCTACCAATATTTGGTATTTTGACAATTTTATATACAATACTCACCGAAATTGTTTGAGATGTCGTATTTGAAGTTCGTAATGGATGCTATAGCCTGTGGCAAAAAATTGTCTACGCAGGTCCAGGTTTTCGTATATCTCTGGTATAACGATACCTCCCTATATGCTCTATTTTTATGATGTTAGCCACATTATTCACCGTTTATTTCACCTTTCGAATTTGAATATGATGCCTACGTAGGTCCACGTCGTATAGACCCCAATATAACGGCTATATTCGGTATTTTTAAGATTTTAACAGAATTTTTAACGGACTTAATTTTTTGAAAATTTCCAAATCCGTTCCAAATGGTGGAGGGTATTTAAAGGAGGGTTCGGCCCTGCCGAACTTACTGCTACTAAGCTACTAAATATGTACAATGGAGGAGGGTATCATAAAGTCTTTCTTTATTTTTTTTTTTTTTTTTTTTTGTTACGGGATCTCTACTGAATACGCATAGTGGTGTTGGGTATCATATAAGTGGTCTCAATATCAAATATAGTGCCGTTCGGTATTTTTCGTACAATTATGGTATACATATCCGAAATCACCTCCATATCTCAAAAGTTGAGGATTCCAGACCTAGACCTTCACCTAATACCAAATATATTACCATTCAGTAATTATCGTTCACTTAAAGGGCACATTTCCGAAATCACCTCCAGCACATGAACTAATACCTAATTTCAGATTTCTAGCACTATCTGTTCACCCAATACCAAATTGTACCAAATATGTTACTATCTAGTACTTTTCGTGCACTTGCACATTCTACAAAACCACCTTTTTCTCACAAACCTACCACAAATATAAAATATCAAAATTCCATCTCAAACCGTACACCCTTAAGAAAACTTTTCCATATTTTGTACCATTTAGTACAGTTCACACATTAACCCTTTCAGTGTCAATGAAAATTTTTGTCGAGATAAAAATCTGAAATTCCGTACTAATTTACTAAAATGTGCTCAGAAATTCGAAAACGAAACTAATAGAATATAACTGCAATATTTTTAAATAGCGAACGTGTCTGTTATTAAAAAATATCAAAACTAACGGTTCGTAAGAAAAACAAAAAATGGCAAAGAAAGAGAGTACTTTTAAATGTCAAATATATTTGACAAAAACACTGAAAGGGTTAAGTACAAATTTCCAAAAATAACCTCCATTTCTTAATTCCAGATACTAACAGAGACCTCAATATCACCAAATTCCAAATTAGTACCATTTAGTACTTTTCGTACAAAAATATAGGACGTATGTTTTAAACCGCCCTCGGATATCTTAATATTAATTTTTAGAAATTTATATATATTTCTAATATTTAATACCAAATTTAGTACTATTTAGTACTTTTCGTGCACTTGTAGTACACATTTCAAAAACGCCTCTTTATCACAAACCTATCACCAATGCAAAATGTCAAAATTCCTGCTTCATCCCTTCACCCTAACCCAACTGTTCCAAATTTAATACCATTTAGTACAGTTCGCAAACTTAGTACACATTTCCAAAACCAAAATTAGATTTCAACCTTGATTCTCACACCAAATTCTAGTTTTTAGCTCTATCCGTTCACATAATGCCAAATGGCTCCATTTTAAGGGTTTAGTACAATTTTAGAACATTTTGTAACCCTTAAGTTTGACTTTACAAATCCTCTTTGATACATCTATCCTGCACTTCATCAGTGACTCTCATTTTCAAATTGCAGAACTCTAGCTCATTTTACTTATTTCTCCGAACCTAAGCTTTAAAGTTACAATTAGGATAACCTATGGGTTTGGTTTTGAAAAAAAAAAAAAAACGCCTCAATTGCATTAAAATCCCATTGAGCGAAACCAAACCTCGAATAAGTTCCGGTGATGAATGATTTATTAATTCATTGATTAGAAAATACAAAATTTTATTAATTGGCGATTTGTAGCGACTTCAAATTAATGCAAACGGCAACAGCACTATTATGACAACATTCGAACATATTTCAAATATCAAACGGGTGGGGGATGGATTGGTAAAAAAAATTCAATCAGTTCATTCATGCTCGAGCGAGTATGCGCAACTATCCCGAAACACAACAACTTTAATTTTACGAAATGTATTTTTTTAATTATTTCTACACCTGATATTCGTTTTAATTCACACACACACAAGCAATAAACCAAGCATGCATGGACAGACAGTCGGACAGACAGACACACCTCTGTTCGACCGACTCTACTGACCAAATTTTATGGTAAGCCAAGAAAGATACCAGCAAAGCAATATTAGGAAAACATTTCATAAACTTTTTCCTTTTCTCTCTCTCTTCCCATTTTACTCAGTCATCTTTGATTGTTGTTGTTGTTGCTGTTATTATGACAATAAAATTCCAAAAAAAATCAAAAAAATACAACACAAAAGGTGATCATTGATCCATCGAACATCGATTGGTGTTGGGTTGGTTGGTGGTCGTAGTTTTGGCCGAACCACCACCACCTCTGCTGTCGCTCTCGTTCAACGTTTCAAGGTGAAAAATGTATGTAAATGATAATGGCTATTATTAAATGACCGACGACGTTTAGATGCGTCGACGCCGACGTCAAGCGTCGCAGCCACCGCGAAGCTCATCACTATTTTAAAGATGATACACAAAACTTACTGCACGAGACACGAGTCGTCGTCAAAAGCGTCCAGCAAATTTCGTTGCTTTTTTTTGCTGTAAATTCCGAATAACAACCACAACCACCGCAGCTATCAATGACAGACAGAGTGCCGAACCACAAATCGTTCAAATCGTTTGTTGGTCAAATCTTTTAACATATTCGATTCGAAATTTGGAAGATGAGACCACAGCTGCGTGGTACATTGAACTGTCGGTGTAGAAATTATTAATTAAATCCCATTGATATTTGTAGAGTTTTTAGTAATTTTTCTTTGACCGTGAAATAGTCAGACTGTCTAGAATTATGGCGTAGGTGTTTGGTTTAGTAAGAAATCTGTTCAGAGGCCAAATTCTACCATTTGCTATCGATCCAATTTCGATCAAAACGGATTTTAATCTGCCTATTTTCAGTCGATTAAATTGAACAAAAAAAAAACAATAAGTTCGACCGGGCCGAACATTTAATACCCTCCACCATTTGGCCCGAAATTAGAAATTTTCCAAAAAAAAAAAAAAATATATATATAATAAAATCCGTTAAAAATTCTGTTAAAATCTTAACAAGTTTAAAAGCAGTAAGTTCAGTCCGGCCAAACTGTGAATATCATCCACCATTTGGAACGAATTTGGAAATTTTCAAAAAATTAAATCCTTAAAAAATGCTGTTAAAATTTTAAAAATACCGAATATAGCCGTTATATTGGGATCTATACGATGTGGACCTACATAGGTATTGTTTGTCATTAGCCATTACCATATTCAAATTCAAAACTGGAAATAAACGGTGAATAATGTAGCTAAAATAATCAAAATATCGTATATAGGTAGGTACCGCTTTATCGGAGCTGTGCGAAGACCTGGACCAGCATAGACAATTTTCTGTCATAGGCTGTAGCATCCATTACGAAGTTCAGATACGACATCTCAAACAATTTCGGTGGGTATTGTACCTAAAATCATCAAAATACCGAATATAGGGAGGTACTGATATATAGGGACGTACCTATACGAAGACGTGGACCAGAACAAACAATTTTCTGTCTTAGGCTGTAGTATCCATTTCGAACTTCAAATACCAAATTTGAAACAATTCCGGTGAACAATGTTGCTAAAATCATCAAAATACGGAATATAAGGAGCTACCGTTATTTGGGGGCTATACGATATCGTGGACCTATATAGGCATTTTTCTTCCAGGGATTTTAGATTTTGGCTACAAACATGAAAGTACCGAATATCGGGGGTATATGGAGGCTATATGATATCGTGGACCAATAGAGCCCATCTTCAAGCTTGACCTGTCTGCAGACAAAAGACTGATCTGTGCAATATTTTAGCTTCCTATCTTAATTCGATTTGACTCTAGCGTGATTATAACAGACGGACGGACAGACAGGCGGACAGGGCTGAATCGTCTTAGAATTTTACGCTGACCATGAATATATGTACTTTGTTATGTCTAAAATTATTATTTCGATGAGTTACAAACGGAATGACTAACTTAATATGCCCTATATATAGTGGAGGGTATAAAAATACTGTAGAAACGGTTTGATGTTTTTACTAATATTTCTATTTTTATCAATTTTATTTCGATCGAAAATTTTTTTTTGACATGGAATTTAAGAATTTTGCCCAAAATCTGTAACATAGACATGTTGATCCGAGGCCTTAGGTCATTCATACCATTGACTTTCCTGAGTCAATGTGGCATCATCCTTATCTTCGTAGTTCACTCAGTTCTGAATATTAACAAACCATTCACTAGAAAAAATTTATGAAAATATTATATAAATTTCATCCATAGCTCCGAACGATTGTGCCAAACTAAATTGGCAAATCTAGACCCCATGTCTCTTTGGAAGAAGTTCCTTTACGGGCATTTGGAGCCAATCGGGTCCATCAATGGGGGTATATTATTTTGATCAAATTCAGATCCAGTTCGATGATATGCCACACCAGTCCAGCCTGGTACCTCCCCCACAAAATTTTTGACAAACAACATAAAAAGGCTTTTTAATACGTGTTGAAAACAGTTCGTAATGTGGCGCCCAATTGTAATCACAGATGTAACATAACAGTTTTATACCATCAGCCATATGGCTATATCATTTTATACGGCCAAATCGGTTCTAGACCCTACGTTTCTTTGGACCAGATCCGTTTCAGAACATTTGGAGTCGATTTGTCTTGTGTCTGTCTGGCTGGTGCGCACGATAAACTTGGTACATCGTAATATTATTGTCAAACTCAGATCGAGTTGGGAAATGGGCAGTATCGATCCGCTTCTTTTGGTACCCTCCCCACAAAAGGTCAACATTTTCAAAGAAAATAAGCTACTGCACAGAAAGAGAAAGGATATCGGTCCACTCCTTCTGGTATCTCCCCCACGAAGGGTCAAAATGTTGAATATCCATGAAGGGCCTAAAACGCGAAATAAATATCCGATTCCATTCAGAATTGGAAAATCTCAATATTTTTATCAGCACAAGATCTGTTATAAGGTTGGTAGAGATCGGACCATTTTATCTGGTACGTCCCCCACAAAGGGTAAAAGTTTTCAATAACCAAAACGATGATAAAATCTGAAATAAGTATCCGTCTCTTTTCAAATTTCACACATGTCTTTATTTTTACTAACACAAGATCTGCTATGAAGATGGGATATATCAAGCCACTCCTTCTGGTATCTCCTCCACGAAGGGTCAAAATTTTGAATATCCATGAAATAAACATCCGATTCCATTCACACTTGGCAAATCTCTATATTTTTATCAACACAAGATCTGTTATGAGGATGGTAGAGATTGGACCATTTCTTCTGGTACCTCCCACATAGGTTTCAAGATATTTAAATTCATCCAATTCTCTTCAAATTTCACACATCCAAATATTGTTGCTAACTCAAAATCTGTTGTAAAAATGATATACATCTGCCAACCCCTTCTGATACCTCACCCACAAAGGGTCACGATTTCCAGTGCTTATATCTGTCATAATTTGCGAAACTAGTTGGCGATTCTTTACAACTCGCTATGTCAAAATATTTCTCTCAGCCAGAAACCTGAGATGAATATGTAATTTATTATTTCGCATAAAATTGGATATAAATGTTCTATTTTCTTGTAATTTTGCCTATACCAATATTTTTATCTGTATTAGATAAAGTATGAAAATGGAATTCTTAGGTCGACCGTATCTGGTGCCTCAAGCACATTTCAACATTCTCGACAGTTTATCATATATTTCATATAATGTGAAGGAAGTAGCCAATATAGTCCAAACCGGGCACGGCGCAATATTTATATCATATGTATTCAAGTCAGACACGAAATGGTCAATATTGATCCATTCCTTCGTAACCTATTCCATAGAGGGTCGAAAATTTGAATAATCATAACAGAAGTCAAAATATATTTAAAAAACCGACCCATGGCTGAGGGTATGCATCTGTCGGGAAAACCCACTGATATTTTCTAAATTGTTTTTATTTATTTTAGCGACTATATTTATCGAAATTATTTCGAATTTCGCATTTGAGGTTCGTAATGGGTACTACAGCCTACGACAAAAAAAATTCGTACACAGGTTCTCGTATAGTCCCCATATAACGGTACCTCCTGATATTCGGTATTTTAATGATTTCAGCAACATTATTCGCCGCAATCGTTTAAAATTTGGTATTGGAACATCCTAATGGGTACTACAGCCTATAACAAAAAATTATGTTTGTAGGTCCACGTCTTCGTACAGCCCCCATATAACGATACCCTTCCGATATTCGATATTTCCATGATTTTAGCGACAATATTCGCTGGAACTGTTACAAATTTCGTATTGGATTTTTTTTTTTAATTTTTCAAGTTCCTTTCAAATGGTGGAGGGTATTAAAAGTTCCGCACGACCGAACTTACTGCTTTTTTATTTTTTAACTCTACTTTCGTAATAAACTGAATTCTCCCCGTAATTATTAAAAAAAAAAAAAATAATTTTGACGCACAGTGTTATTGACCAAACTGAAGATGTTTGACAGTGAAACAAAACACGAAAAATGTATGAGTTGCTTAAACCAGTGTTGCTCAAAAGATAATAACTAAAAATTTTCCCTTATTCTGTTATGTGCAGGGATGTCCTTAAGCCACTTCGAAATGGTTACCGCTAAATTGTTTCAAAAGGCGTCCCTGCTTGAGTCCCAGTTCTGCGTTTTTCATAAGAAGACACTTGGGGGTAGTAAATTTAGTTTGGTAAAAGTGGCTTTTTGAAATCACGCTGCAGGCTTCATGGTCACACTAATGCCTGAATGATTGTTTCATATTTGTATGTTAATTTTCCTCTCTTTAGATTTAGTCGATGTAAA